>NW_022280074.1:1556668-1558286 GCF_004355925.1 Anarrhichthys ocellatus
TACACGATTTAACCACTAGAGGGCAGCAGTGTTACATCATTGAATGAATCATAAACATTACACGATTTAACCACTAGCCGCAACTAACTGTATAGACTAAAAGCCCCGCCCTATACGTGCGTCAAAGTGACGTTGGAGTGCGGCGCCGGTGTTGCCTTCACGAGCTCCCACCCAGCCCCTTCATCCGGCTTTCAGACCACGAACGTGCACACATACTTTTTTTGTGCTGCTACTGGAATAAATATGAGCCTCAAGCACGATTATGGGGCTGTTCATGTTGCTGTATAACAACACATGCTCCACTTAATTGGGTCCTGAATGTACACTTCGTATATGAATGTCATATATATCCGACAGCACCTGAAGATAACATATGTAAGCGTCTCTTTGGCAACCCTCATTGCTGTAAACGAGGGTCAGTTATATATCCATAACAAAAACAAACATGCATTGCTATGCAGGTACAATTATTCAACATGTCCTTGACCCATCCATTTTTATATACGTTATATAAAACATACATGCCACTGGTTTTCTGCTGCAATAGTCCAGTTTCTGCAATTGGATCACTTTTGGTGGACCTGTGTGATGCCTTAAAAAAGGCCCATAAAAGAGATAGGAGCTGCTCTGTGTGATTGCAGTATGTCCATTTTATGTATGTAGTATAGTAATATGACTGCCAGTCTGTTCTCATTCAATATGCATCATATCACTGGAACAGGGATGTACACAAGAAGCTATTCTAAAACTAATGTACTCATGTAGATTTAGATTCATTCAAAGATCTTTGTCCACATGTTCAATACAATTTAACGCACGGACTGACTCTCCACATTAGAAATAACCTGCACCCCTCATTATAATAGTGTACACAACCTACTGACCAAATATATTTTCCTGGCTCAGACCGTAAATAATGTTACACCTGTGTTTCCTTATTAGATACAATGTTGTCCGATGTTATTCATTTCAGTCTGAATAGTAAAACTAGACTTTATATCTATCAATCACACAAATAAACATGCAAATAAGAATAAAATAACAAGCAAGTGATAAAACATGACTTAAATAATGGCTGTATTGGACAGTATCAGTTACAGTGATTTTATTTTGTTCATATTTTCATTATAAAAGCATATGAACATATCAATAAAGAATTATTGCATATATAACACTTCGCTCAGTCAACATACAATTAAACTCACATTTCCGTGTAAGATTACCATCTGTCTGAACATGGCCAACATTATTTTAAACAATACAAGTAGCCTATACATACATTGTTATTTAATGATTTTATTTTCAATGACAGCAAATAGCAATGTAACCAAATGTAAGCATTCATGTGTGAACAAATCTCAACAACTATTCTGCCTTTCTTTCACATCTTGAAAGTCAGATAACACAAAGAACAAGCCATCTAAAAGCTAATTACATAGAAACCGATCAATGTTCTCACCTCAAGACAATCTTAAATAAGACTTAGTGAGGGTAATGAAAAGTTGTCTCGCATTTAAGTTCAACACACATGAAACAGGCTGACGAAAAACATCAAGTTGTCTCTTAGTATGTGATGATGGCTCTTCAGTGTTACGAGCCAGGCAAACATTAGCAAACT
>NW_022280074.1:1593286-1612144 GCF_004355925.1 Anarrhichthys ocellatus
TATATATATATATATATATGTATGTGTATATGTATATGTGTATGTATATATATGTATATATATATATGTATATGTATATATATGTATATATATGTGTGCATATATATACATACACACCGGTACTGTGCTTACTCCTAGTCCAACACCACTTGTGTGTATAAAGACCCCAAAATGGCACCTTTCAAGAGACACGCTTACGACGCTGAGTTCAAACTCAAGGCTGTCAGCTACGCAGCCGAACATGGGAATAGAGCAGCAGCGAGAGAATTCAACATTAATGAATCAATGGTACGGAAGTGGAGGAAGCAAGAAGATGACCTGTGCCAAGTAAAGAAGACTAAAAAGAGTTTCCGAGGGAACAAAGCGAGATGGCCACAGTTAGAGGACAAACTCGAACAGTGGGTTGTTGAACAGAGAGCAGCAAGTAGAAGCGTCTCTACAGTCACTATTCGAATGAAGGCAACAGCGCATCTAGTGCTCCATCTAGTGGATGCATAACGCAACCCCTGTCAAACGTTTGACTGTAGTAGCTTCTATTCTATGCGCCTTATAATCTGGTGCGCCCTATATATAAAAACAGTTCTAAAATAGGCCATTCATTGAAGGTGCGCCTTATAATCCAGTGCGCCTTATAGTGCGGAAAATACGGTACATACATACATACATACATGCCCCTCTGTTCTGTTTTGAACGAAGCTCTTTCCATTGCCTTCCAGAAACTGGCTCTCCATTCGGGGATGGACTATGCCATCATGACAGGTGGCGACGTGGCACCCATGGGGCGCGATGGAGTCACTGCCATGCACAAGGTGTTCGACTGGGCCAGCACCAGCAGGCGAGGGTAGGGCACTTTCATTTGCTCCATTAACACTCAATGAATTAGTACTATAATGTGTATCAGCTGTTGGATATGGACCGTGAAAGTTCACTAGTGTAGACTGTATGCCGTGTTCAATTACATGCAGAGCTGCTGTTATTGTACTGGCTAATTTCATTAAAGGTCTTGAAGGAAAAAAATGCAGTTTCTCTCTTTTTTTTTAAAGCACATTCTCTTTGATCTCCTCTGATTCTCTGCAGTGTCTTGCTGTTCGTAGATGAAGCTGATGCGTTCCTGCGTAAGCGATCCACAGTGAGTTCAGCTGCAGTGCCATATGCATGGTGATGATGCCCTGCGTTTGAATCATATATTCATGAGTCATGGTTTTTGCATTGCAGGAGAAAATCAGCGAGGACCTCAGAGCCACCCTGAATGCATTCCTCTACCGCACTGGGGAGCAGAGCAACAAGTTGGTGTCTTAACGTTATTCACTGTGTGTATGGCTGGGCATGAAAAGGTCATCGGCCATGACTGAAAAGGTCACTGGCTGGCCCTAAGTAGTCTCATCCTCTCTCCTTAGGTTCATGCTGGTGCTTGCCAGTAACCAGCCGGAACAGTTCGACTGGGCCATCAATGACCGCATCGATGAGATTGTAAACTTTGCGTTACCTGGTCTGGACGAGAGGGAAAGATTGGTGCGCATGTATTTCGACAAATTTGTGCTGGGTCCTGCCACTACAGGGAGACAGTGAGTACACTTCTTGTATTTCAATTTTCAAACCGTGACTGTTGCAGCTCTGTGGCAGAGGTGATTTACTACCGCAAAGGAAAGCACCGGTCCCTAGAGCTTGCATAATGGTGTATATAATGTATTCAGTACTGAAAACAAAGTGGCGTCTGGGTCTTTACTTATTGCTTTCATGAAAATGTGTTTAAGACCTCAGGAAGTGCAGCACACGAGGCGTTGCAGAGCTCATTGGCCAGTTGAAATGGATGATGAATGACATGTTTAAGCTCGAGGTTCACTTACTCTACAAACCTCTTGTGCTTTAACTCAACAGGAGATTAAAGTTGACTCAGTTCGACTATGGACAGAAGTGTTCAGACATTGCAAAGCGAGCAGAGGGCATGTCCGGTCGGGAAATCTCCAAACTTGGTGTGGCCTGGCAGGTGAGTAGAAAAGCCTGTTGGCACAAAATATGAATCTGCCATGAATAAACAAATCCAAAGCCAACCCCTTTTTTTTTTAATTTAATTTGCTTTCCCGGAAGGCTGCCGCATACTCTTCTGAAGATGGAGTTTTGACCGAAGCGATGATTGACTCGAGAGTCGATGATGCCGTCAAGCAGCACGCACAGAAAATGGACTGGCTGCTGATGGAAGCAGGCGAGGGGGTCGGGAAGGTCGGCGTACTCCTCCCGAAGGCAATGGCCGCAGGGCTCGCAGCCCAGGAAGCGGCGTCACTTACGCAAACCGAAGACGCAGCCCCGACGATACAAGAAATCCTTCCACTTCTGGAGGTTGTGAGCAACGTGGCCCAGGCAGAAGCAGCCGCCCTACCTTCAGAAGTGGAGGCGGATGCTATCCTCAAAGAGGCAGCCGCTTTGGTTAAAGAAAGCCAAGCTGTAGCTGCAACAACTGCAGGAGCTGCTGTCTCGAGTGAAACGGTTGAAACCATCGTTGAGACCGCTGCTGCTGTCCCGTTGGTGCAGGAGGCTGAGGCCATCAAGGACCTGACTGAGGAGGTTCTTGGCACAGCTGTAGTTGCTGACTCTGTTGTTCCCGAGCTGAAGGATATAGCCACTGAGGTTAAGGATGCTGAGGGTGTACCAGCTTCCGCCATCCAAGAGATTGCTGCTGTGAGTAAGGAAGAGCCAACTGCTGATGTAGCTGTGCTAGAGGCTGAGGCCATTGAAGTAGTCAAGGAGGAAGCGACAGTCTATGCAGTTGCTCAGGAGAAGGAATTAGATGCTGTAGTCTCCAACGTTGTCCAGGAGCCAGAGGCTGTGGAAGCCACTCAGGCTGCAGTGGAATTGGCAACGGATGCTGCAAAGGTTGCAGAGGAAATTGCAAACAATGTAGCTGAAGTGTCTGAGTCCCTGGCAAACATTGCCAAAGAGGCTGAAGCAATAGCAACTGATGTGGCCAAGGTGGCTGACGCCGTAGTAACCATCACCGAGGAGATGGAGGCAGTAGTCACGAAGGAGGTTGAAGCGATGGGAAGTCACGTCGCCAAGGACTCAATTCAGGTTGTAGCGGAAACTGCGCCTGAAACATCGGAGGTCGCTAAAGAGGTGGAAGTGGTGGCGACAGATCTGGTCAAGGAGTCCGAGAGTGTTGCCACAGATGCTGTTAAGGAGGTCGAACCTGCGATGACTGAGACCGCTGCCAAGGATGCTGAAGTCATCTCAACAGAGTCTGCCATTGAAACCGAGGCCACAGTTTCAGAGGAAGCCAAGGACCCTCACAATACTGCCAGTGAGTTTGTCGCAGAGGGTCAGACTTTGGCTACAGAGGTCGCTGCCAAGGAAGCTGAGGATCAAACAACGAAGGCTGCAGAGGAGGTAGAGACCATAGTAAAGGAAGTCACCGATGAGACGGACACAGCAGCTGTTCCCGACATGGAAACCAAGGTAGATACAGAGACCTTTGTGTCTGAGAAACTAGAGAGGCCAACTACCGAGAAGTCCGCTGCCTCCCAGACTCCCGGCACTGAAGGAGCGGAGCCCGGTCCAACTGAGAAGCCTCTGTCAAACAAACAGAGCGGAGATGACAACGACAAAGCTCAAACCAAGCCTAGTCCAAAGAAGTGATCACTTCAATACTTCGATGAAATGCTGTTGTAATTGTTAAGCAGTCTAAACATTCACCTCAAATGCTGTCTACTCTTCTAACAATATGTTTTTAACTCAAGTACTGTGACTGACAATATATGGTAATGATTTTGATTATGGTCTGTAGGTTTGTAGTCTGAGTAAAAGCACGTGTGGGCCACTTTGTCTGACTTTTTTTTTTTCCCCTCTCTCATCTGGTCGTCGTTACCATTTTCAAAGTCTGTGGCTGGGTGACATTTTGAAAATGTGTCCTCTGAACGGGACGTTCTTCTCGCATGTTTGCTGACCGGCACTGGCAAGAGTTCAACAGCGTGTCTGCAAAATGCTCGCTCGGGACATTTCTTCCCCGTCACTTCTTAGCAAGAGCGCCGGTGCGGTTGTAGGCCTATATATTCTTTCACCTTTCATAGAATGACTGGGTTCTGCCAGACTATAATTTAAATGTAGATTGAAGATTAATTTCTGACAATGTTACACAGGGGCTCCACAGTGACCCCGCTTTATATCAGGCTTGTTTTTGTCTACAACTGCTGCCATACAGGTGTTTTACAAACACAGCGTTTCAGATCCAGGCATCAGTGTGACCTTTCTCGCACATGTGCAGAATAAAAATAAAAAAATGTTAGACTACTAATCAATTACTTGACAGCATCGAGAGAAAATTTTCAATTTTGGTAATCAAATAATAGCTGAGTATGTCATTTATCACACATTCCCTGCTTCTCAGATGTGAGGATTTTTTTTTTTTGTGCCATATCAGTTGTATATCACTTTAATTTGAACATCTTTGGCTTTCAGTCGGACAGTACGAACCATATAAAGATGCCAACTCAACTTGTTACGCACATTTTATAGATTAGATAATGACTATAACATTCTTCAGAGAAAATAAATAAAACAAGTATTTGCTTCAGCTGTGGTTTATGTTTTCAAAGATTAATAGGATAATGCTAAAGAAAATATTCTTGTAAATGCCCTCGGTGTCACTGGAACGTGTCATATTGTGCCAGAGGAGAACAGTGGCGCGCTTTTCTCAGTTGCACCAGCATGTCATTGGCATTGTTAGTCATTTCCGAGGTGTTGTTAGTCGGCGCTATTATAATTCTAACAAACCCGACTGAAGTTGTCAACAGGACCTCTCTGTATAATCCGTCTGCTGTCGCTGCTCTGACATAACCTCTCGCTATGAGAACGTGTTGTCATCTTCGCTCACATGAGACAATCAAACATCAGAGGTCACTGTTGTGCTTCAATGGCACTTTTAATAAAACAGACATTTCATCCTCACAACAGCAATGTCTGGACAGAGGACGAGGAGGGAGAGGGGGGGGGGTGGCTGGGTGAGGGTTCCCTCTGCTGATAGGCTGGTTTCTCCTGATAAGTGAGAGGGAATTGGATAAAGAAAATTGAACTGTGCTGTTGAGCACTGTGTGGGGAAGATGGAGGGGTGTGTGTGTATATGTGTGTGTGGGGAACTCATCTTGGCTGGCATTTTATTTCCCCTCCCGTGTCTACTAAAGAATGATAATATATCAGAGAGAACCCCGACCTCAACCGTACACGCTCCCCTCCCCCTCACATATTTACAGGAAAAAAAATGAATACATTCAGTTAATTCACAAAGCTAATTAATCTGTGTTTTTAGCAGAAATCACATGGTTTCACATCCAGTTTTCAAACAGACTTGTCTTCCCGTTCCATTCCTATAATCTCTAACCACACAGTCCATCGTTATGGTTTTCTATTGACAAACAACTCGCACAAAAATCCCCCCACGCACCCCCTTTTAAAGACTGTTAAATCCCTTTTGCCTGTATTCATAACTATTTACAGAAGCAGCGATCTAACCATCACAAAAAAACCACCCACCCACCAGTCTCGTTCGCCCCTCCCCAACGCCAACAAAGTCCCACTCCCACCCGATAGTGAAAAAAATAAATAAATTCATGACACCCGTCTTGCCGCCCCGTTCCATACGCTGCCCACATCTTACCCTGTTCTAAAAGAGCATGCCAAGTTTAACAATGAACACAGAAAATGTCTCTATACAGAAAAAACACCCTTAAAAATGTTTTTTTCTTCCTCCTCCCACAATGGTGGACATGGACATAAGACAAGATTTCAGTGGCAACAAATAATTGTCATCTTTCTCCATTTTGGGATTTTTTTTTTTTTTTTAAGTGCTGACAGGGGCCAGTTTTAGTCATACGAAAGTCCTGTCATGGGGGTTTAAGGGGGCCATGTTATGAATAGTGGGAGGGCAGTTTTCCAGGGTCTCTGAGGCAACAGTTGGCCAAGGGGAAGTTTGGGAAGGGGGATGAGAGGAGAGGAGGAGGGGTATCAGGGGAAAGGGGTCTAGGGGTTATTTTTTGTATTATTTTGTTTTTTAGAGTCAGAGGTGTCGGGGACTGGGGTGGCCGTTGTGGTAAAGCTTCTGCTTGATGTGGACCATGTTGCCGCTGGAGTCTTCCAGTTGTCTGAGCTGGGCTCGGCGACGGAGGTCTCGAAGGTTGCAGAACTGGGGCAGCCATGACCAGGACGGGGTATCTGGAGGGAAGAGATGAGAGGCAACAGGATGGTCAGAGGAGGCAGGTGATAAGTGTGTGACCAATAGGGGAAATTTTCCACATCTGATGGATGCAGGTTCCCCCTGATGGATACGCTCCTTCCATTTGTCGCCTATGGGAAGCCGTTACCTTTTGATTGCTCAAAATAGAGCATGGAATCACAGGGTAATACAATTGGATAATATCAAAATGACATATGTGATTACATGGTAAGAAATACATCGTCCATGAGCCTAAAGAGGGAAATAAGCTCCTAAAACTGCCAAGCAGGAATGAAACCTGTATTGTATTGTTTTTATTGCATTATCAGGTAAAACACAAAATGCATTTATTGAGGCCTAGATAGCGAGTACCTTTTGAAGCAAACTTGTTGGCGATGTATTTTATACAATCTTTATTCTATGTTATCCATCAATTATAGCAGCTGATGCAATTTTTTTTTCTAACATCACACAAACACAAAGATGATATACTGTATGAGGCCATATACTGTGGAAGGATCTCACATACGGCCTTGAACAATGTGTACCAAACTGAGTCCAAGCACTTTTTCAGCTGATTTTTTTTTTTTGGCACTTTGCCTTCAATCGGTGGGTGACAGAGACAGAGGGGAAACATGAAGTGTCAGGGGGGATGCAACAAAGGTCCCACGCAGAATTGAACTGGGAGAGTTACGATTACATCGTAGAATGAATGTGCCTTAATATATATAGGTCGTGGCTACACCCGAAGTCTGAGCATTTAAAACACACAACATGACCACCTGCCAAAATTCCAATGACAAACGGACGCAAACTGGCAAAAGACTGAAATGCCAGAGAGTCGAACACTTCAGAGTTCAAATGCTTGCAGGAAAAGCAGGAAATGCCTCTGCATCAGCAAGGCAACGGAAAGTGAGTATCGATATTTTGTCATAATCACAACATGTCACAGTCACAATATTGATTCACTTCCTTCTCTGCTCCCCTTCTTTACTCCTACTCACAAGTGTGCAAGTGCGACAACAGTGTACGTGGTTTATCGTTGGGCAACGTCGTCTCGCTTTTGTTGTTGTGCAGACACAAGCAAAGAACTGAATGCAGGACTTTCGAGGACGACTCAGCCAAACGTTCATGAGATCAAGACACACAATGGTGTAAAATCCTTCTTAGCCTGGTTTTCAGGCTCCAAATCCAGTTAGAGGACACATCAGCAACCAGCAGCACAGAGGGCTGATCTCCGTGCTGTAAACTGTCCTTTTTGGATGTTGATGAAAATGAGTAAGCGCTTCTTTCACACTCATCTTCTCCAGTAATTCTGTATGAATTAAGGGCTAGGCTGATAATGGCTTTCTATTTAAAAGCAATATAATGGCTTGTCATTTTGTCCATTTCTGCTGCCTTTTGTTTTTTTTCGTGCTCAGTTTCAGCTTACCCTAAAATACAATTCTGAAATTTTAAACTAAACCCCAAAATGTCTTCCATACAACACGAAGCCAGAAAATGACCCACGATCAGATGCATTAAGGTTTAAAGGTGAGTCGCTGTAAAAGCTGATGTTTATTATGTCTTTTAGCCACCGGCTTCATCAAAACTGGAACAACTTTTAATTCTGGGAAGTAAGGGTGAGCTTTGTTTGCAGTGAGGGTAGAGTGACTGAGACGGGATAAAAGATTGGATGAGAACAGTAATTGGCATCAATCTCTTCAAGTGCACCACGGTGTTGCCTTTGATTTACCCCCCCCCCCCCATTTGTGTTTGGACTGTTGCACATGTGACCGTATCCAGGTGCCATTTCTCTACAGTCACAGGGATTTTTACAGGTGAGATTACGGCTGAGGCGTCGAATGCATCTACCTGTCTTTGACCAATTAGCAGCCGACAAAGCGGAAGAGGTGTATAACGTGAGGAGGGGAATGGTTTGTGTCTGTCGGGTTATAAACTGGAGCTGGCGAGGCGGAGCCAGGTCCACAGAGACAGTAGAGAGAGATAGCGAGAGAGAGAATGAGGGGAGAGCCCCAGACAGCAAACCCAGTAGCAAATGGCCCTGCTAGAGGATGAGCGAGAGGAGGAGGAGGGGTGGTGGTGGTGGAGTTGGGTAAGCGGGGTGAGGCGTTGGGTGGAGGGGAGGTGAGGAGGGAGAGAGAGTGAGTTATTTATAGCTGTGAATGGGTACGCTGTCCATAAGGACTGCTCTGAAGGGTATCCAAAGGAAAAGGGGCAACAAAGACAGGTTTATCTCATTTGAATAAAAGGATGGGGATGGAGTCGGCAGAAATGGTAATGAAAGGCAGAAAATGGGAGGCGAAAGACACAAATGCTCTTTTAGAGGGGAGGGAGAGGGGGGGGCTTAATGCTGAATGTCATCTTTTTCTAATTTTTTCTCTCACCAGTGTCTTTGCAAAAGAGACTCTGGTATCAGATATTCGCAGCGCATCAATGATAAGATGAAAAAGAGATAGTTGCAGTGGGAGGCATTGTAAAGGAAATGGCCAGGACTAGATTCAATAAGTGGAGAGGGAGGAGCAAGAGATGGAATTAGGAGGGGGGGGGGGGGGGAAAGCAACGAGAATCAATGTGCATCTCAATGCACATGGTGTGTGTGTGTGTGTGTGTGTGTGTGTGTGTGTGTGTTTTTCTCACTTGCCATTCCAGCTGCTCTCTCTCATTCTATTTATAGCTCTGGAGGAGAGTGTGTGTGTCAGTGGGGGTGGGGATGTGACAGCATCTCCATCCTGCACCCCCAACACACACACACACACCGCTCTGTCAGCCTCACCTTCACTCCTCATCTTGGGGAGGCTAAACGAGCCTGACCTAGCATCAACGTCACAGTCGACCTGGAGGCAGTCGAAAGGGGCATTCCCTCCCAGCACAAAAGAACAAGCCTATACCCCCCCCCCACACACACACACTCTCTGCTCCTAATGAAAACGGATGCACCCTCCTCACTGGGTGGTTTTTTTTGTATGTATTTTTTATGATGATGTATTTTACACTGTTGCACTACTGCACTGGAGAAAACAGCATTGCCTGACTCGCTGCTGCAAAAAAACCTTCCACACCTCTGAGCAAAGCAGCAGGCTGCAACTATTACAGCTCATACAATTTAAGCTCCTTAGCAGCTCGTTAAAACACTGAAAAATCCAAATATAACATGATATTTTCTATCCAAAAAAACTAAACTTATTAGTAACAAATAACAAAAAATTCTGTTTTAACATGGTTCATCCTGCCTGAGGAGCTTTTCCATGGCTCCGAGAATCCAGGCCACATATCACCTACTTTAGCATTATCCTATATTCTGAGGATCCAGGCCACCTCCACAATACAGTGACCTCAAACAGAATATTCAACCTCCAAATCCTGTTTTTAAAAAGCCTTGTTACAATATTCAGTATCTTTTAAATCTAGCTTTTTTCGTGCCAAAAGAACGCAAAAAACGATTAGATGTCCCCCCCCCACCTATAGAGTTTGATCCTGGCTGGATGGAAAAGCCTGTGAAACCGCCATGACCGTGAGAAACTGAAACACTGTAATCCGGCATGCTAATACTCAGCTCATCAGCATCATCAACATCTTGCCAGTCCTCTGCGTCGTCTCTTCAGCAAAGCGCCAGACTATATGAGGGATTTCATGCTGCCGTGTCATGATCTCACACGTGTGTCACATATCTGCTCAGCTGAAAGCCTTTCATGTCTTCGCTCGTGTCCGCACAACCACACAGGCCAAATGTTGGTGAACTGAACACCACATGTTCCGTCTGATTAAATCTGCCGCATTCCTCTTCTTCTACTTCAATAACATGCATCCATCATCTGTCAGGGGGGAGATGGTAAGAGAAATGAAACAGATATTTTTACGGAGAGAGCGCTGACAGGAGACAGGAAACTAAGGAGCAACTATCACAATTTGAGTTGGATTTAAACACATGGTATGTGGGAATGTAGCTTTCACTACAGCGCAGCAGATGGCGGGAGTGAAGTCATCTATCAAATCACTATTTTTTCGAGCCTGGTTCGAACCGGTCTCTGTAACTGCTGTATGTCATATATATGTAATGGTTTGGTTATCACGGCAAAGCGATGCTTGTTTAAAACAAATAACAGCTTGGCCAGATATTCTCATTACACAACACATTTTCATCAAGCGCTGCACATTAATTCATGTTGGCTTCAGAGAAATGTGAATAGACAAGCCGTGCACTTATCCACACCAAGACTCTTTATATATGTATGGAAATATAATGCATACGTTACACATCATGTATGGTAGCTGTAAATGAATGCTATCCTCTTATTCTCATAGACTAAAGTAGGAGTGCTCTGCAAACTTGCAGAGAGCACTGATGTACTGTAACTCCATACAGAGTTACAGAACAGGACCAGGGTTCAAACGAGGACCCTCTTGCTGTGACGTGACAGTGCTAACCACAGCGCAGACCTAATGTTCTCAATGACTGATCGACACGCAGACATTTCTGGGACACACAGTTACCCTTGAGTCAAAAGTAGTTAGTTGAACTAAAGGCCCTGCATGCCCATGGTAAACCCGCACAAGTGATTTTAGGCAGATTAGGCCCCCTTTCAGGATTGTATGGCCGTGCACTATACGTGCACGGTTGGTTGCTGTTAGCTTTGTTGAGTGGGACTAATACACTTTATCAGCACGTTGCTGGTTTGTGCTGGTAGGGGTTCGATTAGCCATGCGAATGGCAACTGCCGCCTTGAATTGACAAGAAAACAAAATACCACGTGTACCAACAGCATTGTGAACAATACAGACAAAGAAAAACATATTTTACATGGCTTGTTCTGGCTGAATTCAAGTGAAAAAGGTACTTTACTGTAATGTGCATCATACCTGCTGCCTCATATGCAGCATGCACTCCATTTAAGCAGGTTTTCCCACCATTGCCGCTAACAAGGGGGCACAGTCATTAGTTTCAATTGATGAAGTTCGGTGGAATTACATAAATGCTATCTTAGCTCCGCCCACCTTCAACCTGAGCAGTCAGAATAATTAGAAACACTCGTGTGAGTGTGTAGGGCCTTTAGACATCCATGTGCCACAGAAAAGGCCGTTTTTTTCACAGATAACATTTTCAGGCAACATGTCACAGTAGAAAAAAGCACAGGTGTAAATAATTAAATGAGTGATGGCTGAGTTCCTTTTAGCTGCTTTAATTTCAGCGTCCTGGTAGTGTGTGTGCTTGCTCCCTGTCACACAGTCATGACTAACTGGGACACTTGGATAGAACAGAGCCATCACTTGTGTAGTGACACCTGTGCTTTTTTTCCTACTGCCATAAATGTTTGCTGTGAAAAGGGCCTATACAGTAGATAACACACGTGTACATTTTGCTGACCAAAGCAAGGGTCCAATATCCATTTTCTTTCCGCACGAATGGATGAGCGCATCCACAACCTGCTCCCAATCTTCAATACAAGTTTTGCCATGCTCAGCCTTAGTGTAAAAAGATCGAAACAGGTTTCTATAATAAGTATAGGATTGCTGTGGGATTACTGAAAGAATAGTTTGACATTTTGGGAGATATGTGTATTAGTTTTTTTTTCTGAACTTTATATGAAAAGATATACCATCCTCATGTCTGTGCAAGACTGGTTTAATTCATAGCTGATAAAACGCCTTTCTTCTATTGAGGGTGATGGGCTCCACTCTATTGTGGCATCCCCCAAAGATCTATCTTGGGTCCCTGATTGTTCTTAATCAATATGTTCTCCGTGGCGCATATCAAAGCTGACAGACTGTTATAAAGTCCAATAAAGTCATGTATTATATTATATTTATCCTGCATTTCGCAATGTCTCTCTCATAAGAAGTGCTGATGTCCAAATATTTTTGAAAACAATTCAAAAGGCTCAAAATAAGAGATCCTAACAATCCCCCCTCCTTGTTCCTATACTATTCCTATTAATCATTTTATGTATAATCTGCTCAGAGTGAACAAACATGAAGCCAGAAGCCCATAATCTCAAGTCTGTCTTTAGACGCTCAAGTGGTGTAATTGTGTTTTATTTAACTGGGGCGCACCATTAAGAAGATTTAATGTTTCTTTCATTTGCAGGACTGGAGAAGGTCATTCGCGCTTGCGTCCCCTCCAAGCTTGATTGTTGTGATGCACTTGTGGTCTTTCCAGAAGAAATATCAACACACTACAGTTAATTCAGAGTGCTGCTCCCAGGCTAATCACACTCTCCAAGAGGAGTGACCACATTATCTAAACCCTTGTCTCCCTTCACAGACTGCCTGTTAGTTGTAGAATTGATTTTAAGGTTTTAAGGGTCACCCTGTTTGTGTGATTTGTTAACCCCCAAGTGAGCCTGATTGCTGCTTGAGATCCTCTTTCAGGGCCCTTCTGGTGATTCTTTCCTCATCACCATGGGAGACCTATGTTTGCCTAAACTCAGCTGTTGAAGTCCATGCCAAAAATTAGTGTCCCCTTTTAAATCCTTACCCATACTTCTATCAGTTATAGTCCATCCTTTTTTTAAGTGCTGTATAAAAGTGTATTCTTTATTGTTAACATAAACTCATGCTTTCCTAAACTTCCAAATTTCAAGTTATCTAGTCAGGAATGCCACAATCACGAATATGAATTTAGGGAATTGCCATTTTGCCCATTAGCTAACTTGTACCCTGCAAAGCTGTTCTTTTAGTCTTCTCATTGAGGTTCGACTCAACAAAATGTTAATTGGGGGTTGCATCATCTTCATTATTTCAATGGCTATTGATATTATATTTCACATGACTGCATTGCTTTGCTATTTTAGTCTTGCATTGTGCCCAAAGAGACCCTTAACTTAGCACAATGGTGCACGGAAGCTGTGGTGAGCAGACGTCCTTCTCTCAGACCCGGCTTCAAACACTGATATTCAATCCAAACCATTGCTGAAAAGTTATTTTGTTTGCTGCCACAAGGACACCAACTGTTTGGTTCAATGCTAACACAACATTTTAGCTAATGATTCACATTTAGTTGATGTGAATCAGCAGTTGAATCATTTTTTTACTTCGATTATTATTATTTTTTTCAATAATCGTGTCTCTAGAAGTGTTGTTTTTAACATCATGTTCTCTATCCTTTGAGAGTCTGTATTATAGCAGCAGCTCTTATTGAAATATGATTTTGTGTGGTCTTTTTAGATAACTATCTCATAAATAATGAGTTTCACATATTCAGAACATAATTACACCTAATGAGGGTGCTCTCGCGTTAGCCTTTGACTGCTGCTGTTTCCTGGAAACAAATCAAGAGCATTTTTAGTGAAATAGGGTTTGAGGTATTTCGGCTGTCCAAAACAGAAGACAACACTTTAAATGTAGTTTTACCTCAGCCGTTAGCCTTCGTCTGACTCATCACACTGTTGGAAGATTTAGCTGTGATTTTCCAAGAGGTCGCAGTACACTGAGAAGAAAATCCAGTGAGGAGAGCCAAAAATGGACCAAGCAATGGGGGGGAAGGTCATTTACCAGAGCAAAACCAACTGCAGTGTTAGCCTGGCCAACGCAAGCACATGCAGAAGATACACGGCGGATAGATACAGATACATATATTCCTGCATGCAAGCATTTGGCCACCACAAATCCTGATTTTAAATCATAGATACTTTGTTATTTTCCCTGTCAAATTAGGAATATTTAAGTTTCCGTTCCTACTATTCCGTACTATGATATGTCATTTCCTGTCATGTAGCACCAGTGCATTCACACCTCGGCACACACTTCCGAAATGAGAAAGATTTTATGATAATTTAGGGTTCGCTGAGCTCTTGTTTGAGTTGTGTTCATGTGTATCTGCAGCAGACGGTGTCCGTCTTACCGTAGTAGCGGCTCGCCCTCCAGGCCCTGACGGCACAGTGTAGGACTCCGTCCAGCCACAGCAGCAGCCAACTGATGCAGAAGCCCAGCAGCAGCCCCAGCATCAAGTCCATCTCCTGCTTGGTCACACTGTCGCTCACAAAGTAGTTCTCTGATGAGTCCACCAAGGAATGGTCCCCATCATATGGAATTACATAGTGGACATGATGCCTGGGGAGGTGATGGTGATAGGAAGTGTTAGATATAAGCCAACACATCATTTTATGAATCAAAGATATGAATGAACATTTCTTATCCGTTACAGAGACATACAGATGGGTGTTAAATTAAAGGGAAAAAACGGTTGGGCTACCAGAATGGTTTCAATGCTGCTTGGCATGTATACTGTGGAGCTCTACTGGAGGGACGAACACCATTCCTCTCAATTGGTGGTTTGATGATGATGGTGAAGAGGGCTGTATAACATGTTGCTCCAAATTCTCCCACAGGTGTTCAGTTGGGTTGAGATCTGGTAACTGTGAAGGCCATTGAGTATGTTATGGTGGTAAGACGGTTTACCCTATATATGGTGTTTTTGTGTTGTGTATACCCATCCTAACGTAGATGATATCCAGAGATTTATTTTCTGAATTTAAAACAAATTGCAATAATCAACCCTTTGCTGAAAACCCCCTGAAGCCCTCTCAAGGAACCTTGGGTGTCTCCAGGCTGCACTTTAGTGCAGCTGCGACTGGAAAAGTTGAAGGAGACTTTTGCTCACGGCCTGAAATAAGAATAAGCAAACACTCCACTATCTCCTTCAGAGACTACTGTTAAAGGGGCCTTTAAGAAAGGCATGTACTCCAATATCCTAAAAAGTTAAGGCAATGCGTGCTCAGTAAAATCCTTTCTGGATTAACTCAATTTTGAAAAGACAAATACATCATCCAAAATTCATCAAGTATGGTTCTTGAGGTACCTCATAACTAGCAATTATTTTGTCAAAGTGGGCTTCTTCTTTTTCATTTTGTAAAATTATTTTAGATCCAAACGGGTTCTTACTAGACAGTCTCTTTAAATTTGTGCCAAGTTGGAGACATTAAAGGACTCGCTATGAATCCAATTTTTATTGTGTTTCCACAAATCCACAGGGTGTGCGATTGCTACTAACCAGGTGTTCACATCTCACAGGAGAAGAAAGAAGGGGAAATATGGAAATGTTACGCTGATGGAATGCAAATTAAAAGACGACTGATCCGTGAATGCATCACTCTGTTGCATTGCAGCTTAGGGACACCATGCATGATAACACCATAAATATATCTCTGCATATCAACTGTTGCAGCAGCTACTGATCAACGATCATCCAGTCCCTCACATTCATTTCATTGTCCAGCACCGACTCCGCTCCATGTAAAACAGATACATCCACTTGATATTCAATTCTTACAATACTTTTACTATAATTTTACAATCTAACAACACAGGCAAGTTGTCTGACAAACTCTGTAAGTGAAAACGGTGGGAGCTGAGAGATTTAACCACTGGAAGGCACACCTTTGCGCGCACACTTTGGGACATTGCATCGATAACGGGTTTGAACTGATGCCGTGTTTAATAAATGTCTGCTTTGCTTATCTCTGGCGGACATAACTCATTAATGAATGCTGATATGCTTAACACAAAGTGTCTAATGTGTCTTTGCTGGCAAAGTCCCAAGGTGCACTGGAAGTTTGACTGTTGACTGATGTTTCTGACTTGTCTGCCGGTGAGGGAGAAGTGAAAGATCTTCACCTACAGGAATGCAACTTGTTTAACAGAAAACCCTCCATGCAGTCTGATTGGCAGATGATTCCTGGGAAGTGCAGTGCAGAAATACCCTCAGTACTTAACGCTGAATATGGAGGAAAAACCTGATCTTAAGTATCTTACCGAAGAAGTAGTGGGGCCACACGAGGGGATCAAACCCCCTGTAGAGCCTAACTGACTCAAGCCTTACAGCCACTGAGGTCCATTAACGCCAAAACATCCAAAAAACAAAGCTAAGCTATGTGCAAAGATAAGCCAAAATCTTCCTCTTTCTTTGCCCTGGAGAATAAGGGATTATTTTGTATTGCCTGCATTTAGTCCTGTTCACCCTGCAACCACTGTGTCTGGGTCTTCTTTTCTAGTACAAAAATGAAAACGATTCAGTTTTTCTGTAAGACTTCCGGATGTAAATGCCACAAAGAGAGCATTTAGATCATCTTAGGACAAACTACCCTGCGGCCCCTCTTAACAGCATGACACCAATCAGCAGGGTCAGAAACTCCTAGATCTCTCCCCTGCCACAGAGCCAGGCCTCGGCCCGTCAGAGAAGCTACAACTACATCCGAATCAGAGCACATGAGGCTGCCAAACATAATGACACCGGCCGTGTCCTCAAGCTTGATAAGGTGAGTGCTGTGGGTGGGCGTCACGGCACCTCCACGTCTAACGGGTGGGAGTGAGGCGAGTGAAAAACCCAAGCTCAGGTCTGCTCTGTTCATCCACAGATCCCGCTCTTCTCTTTCTGCTGTTTGTGTGAATACACGGATGACAGAATCTCATTCAGGAGTGATTCCAGGTCAGGGGGAAATACACTGTGTGGGTCACCTGAAAACTAACAGGAGAGGAAAAGATTTGACTGTACATACCGTCAAGAGCATTGGCTTAATACTTGTATTGGAGGAACAAAATACCATTTTTTGGTATTATCAATATTGAAATCAGTGCTTAATACTGCTGATAATTGCCTATACTTTTTATTGTCATATCTTTAATGCATACATAACCAAGCCCCCTTCGGCAGTGCCAAGGATGACATGACTGTCAAAATATTACAAAATAAGACGTTGAGTGATACATCATCTTGTCACACAAATCCTGTCTCCAGACATATTTGTTTGTCTTGACCAGTCTCACATCCCATCCGTCAGTGTGTGTGAGAGGCCTTTCCAAACTTTCCGTCAGATTATCCCCCTCTGACAGGCACATAGCACCTGAAGATGACCCACTTCTGAATTTACAGGCTAAAAGAACACACACAGTGGAACTGGCCTCGTAATGCTGCTAATGAACTGCTAGTACATCAACCCCCTCACTGCAGCATTGCACAGTATACACTGCTGTTTTGTTTTAATGTGCATCTGTTCAGCTTGCACCAACACCACTGGTGACATCCCCCTTTCCTAAAACACTGATCGGTCCTCGTGGCCGCATATAGCTAGGTTGTCTGCAGGACGTGGGTCAATGAGGATCTAATACCTGAGGGCAATATCGGTGTGAATCTATTGGATGAAAGGACTCTTACTTAAAATCTTGCTAGCTGACAACACTGTTGCCATACCCTCAGGCACTGTAGACTTGAGAGAAAAAAAAAACAAAAAACAGAGGCCCACTTGTGTCTCTCTGCATCTCTCAGCCTGATGTATTACATGCTTACTGTTGAATGCAAACGCACAGCACTGCTGATTAAATCCGGATTAATTTATTAATGAGTGTCTTTGCTGCTGTTTTTTTTTTCACCACTTCAAAACCTGCTCTCACGGAGGAAAGCAAACCAGCAGGTACAGGCTGACGAGCAGCCACCAGTGCCCCCAGCTCTATAGCACTTCCTCAGCCATAACCAGTCTCCACTCCTGCACTCATATGTTCGTAATAAACCCAGCAGGTTTATGTTGTCGCCGACACCGAGTAGGGCCTGCGCACTTGATGCTCAGATTGTTTTCTTTTTTTGAACGGCCTTATATTGCTCATAGTTCATTACCTATTTATGGCTCCGACACACACCTTCGTATATATGCAGCAAAGCCGAAATCCTCGCAGCCCTTCTGTATATATATAAGCTACAGAAAAATAAAAATATGAAAAAAAACCACCACCGCGACCAAACGTGTCTGTTAGAGCAAATAATAAAACGTCAATGTAAATATCGGGGGCTGTAAGCGCTACGACAGGCTGATATCTTTGCGGGGCTTCTCCGCCAGAAATCTTCGAGGCCTCTTCGACAATTAAGAACTGACGGTTGAAAAAAAAGGAAGAAAAAAAAATCACACACCACCATGTTTAACCCAAATATCGAACGAGAATGACGGCATTTACCTTCCACAATTGCAGTGACAGACGCGATCCTCCCCTCGTAGATGCGGTAAGATGTAGTTGTGAAAGCGATCCAGTAGTGCGTTCATGTCCATTAAACAGGCTATCGCCTGCAAAGAAGCACACAAGTCAGCTGGGACATGTCAAGCAATGGGGTATGGGCTATTCCTACAGACAGCGAATTCTTCTCTTCATCAGCATCAAGACACATAACAACAACAGGGATCGTAGAGAGAAAAAAGGAGAGCGCCTGGGCAGATCCTCCCGATAAGAGGGGGGACTCGTGCCTCAAAGCGGACTTAGATTATTTATTTATGACAGCAGGTAATTATAGGGTAACCTACTTCCACATGTCATTGGTAGGCCTACCGTAAGGTGGGTTTCTCGCACAGTGTGATCCATTTATGCCACATTTGCAACGATCGGATCAAATATTCGCCTACATTAGAAAAAAACAACCTTATCGTGGCTGAGGGAGGGTGAAGGTGTCTTACCATTACAACTGAAGCACCAAGAATCATAAAAATCATGGTGGTTGTGATCATATGCATCAAAACTTCCAAACTGGCCGCCGTTCCGGTAGCCCGGGGTTCTACCCGCGGCGCTGGAGACGCTCCGGCTGGGCTCTGGGCGCTCTGTCCCGACAGGAGCCGCTCATGGAGCCGCCGCGCCTCTCCTGGCTCCCCGTCCCTTCAAACTGCCCGGTCTCTTCCCCCCCCCCC
>NW_022280074.1:1612244-1628948 GCF_004355925.1 Anarrhichthys ocellatus
CCCACCCACGCCCCCCCCCCCCCCCCCCCCCCCCCCCCCCCCCCCCACCCACCGCCCCCCCCCCCCCCCCCCCCACCCTCCACCACCACCACGGTCGGTCGGTAGGTCGGACGCGGTTCCAAGGAGGCAGCTCTCTCCTAATTACCGATACAAAAGTGAGCTGTTCTTCCCGGCGCGTGTCTATCTCTATCCCAGTTGAAAAAGAACATAAAGAAAACAAGTGACGGGCTCCCACAATATCCTCTAAGGGGTGCCTCGGTATCCTCTCTTCCGTTTTCCAAGTTATTCCAAACCTGGGGCTGCGCTTTAATGCCGGCCAATTCTGTCCTCCATCGGCGAAAACGGTCAATTTCTCTCGCCTTGGACGTTTCACAGAGCTGCACCGACTCCTCTCACGGCCATCGCCCTCGTCGTTCTGGGAATGCTTGATACCATCGACATCGAGGTCCAGATAGCTCCAGTCGGGAATTATACCCACCCTGCGCCCCGAGTCCAGTCCGGATCCAGCAACGGCAGCTGCATCAACGCCAGGAGCCAGACACGCATGATTATCCCATCCCGGCTTCCAGCAGCTACACGAGCATCCACTCCCACCTCTATCGTGCGCGTGCGCGGCGGCGCCTGTGCGCGTGCGTGTGTTTGAGAGAGAGAGAGTGTGTACGGTGGGCGGTGTGAGAGGGGGGAAACTGCAAACTGCCTTTGTGGCATCGGCCTGTAGGCTCATTATTTATAGTGGGTACCTGCAGATGCGCCGGAGGGCTTCAAGAATGGTGCTCCTCGTGATGATTTAACCTCCTTTTGCTCCAGAGGCTCGATATTACAGGCCAACACATAAACGCCCTTGCTTTCTATTCCTCTTCCAGACATTGCAGCTCTTCCGTTTCTGCGCCATTCACGCTGTTTCTACTTCTACTATCCTGCATGTTTAATGTCCAAAATAAATCTTTGATTAAAAAAAACAACGAAGAAATTCTACACTCTAAACTTGTTTACGGAATATATTCTTTCTTTAAACCACTAAAGGGAAAATTCAGAAATCCCAAATTTGCATTGTTTAACATATCTTTCATCCAAAACTCAAAGACCTAATAACTTGACCAGCCGTTATGTATTCAGACCAAACTATAAAAGCATCCAATCAAATTTGAACCTGCAGGAGAAACGTCAAGGTAAAATCTAGTCCAACAGCGTCCAAATGCGTCAATTAGACCAACCAATCAGCCTCAGTAAACAATGTGTTGACAGATGTTTTGTTCATCTGTGTAATCACTACAATGGCCAGTGTTGAACATTGTTTCAGCACAAATGGTCAACGATCACACAGCCACCTGCATTTACCAGCTGCTGTAGTGGAATGCATTTTCTGATTTGTTGTAAAAACTATAACGTTTTACATGCTTTATGTACTAAAATGAAAACATTGTGACAAAATAATATTATATATAAATATATATATAATAATATTCTTTAGAAAACGCCCTTTGCTGGTACAGAAAACATCTGCTATCTTCAGGCATGCAGTGTTACTTCCCTTCAACCTCCCCCAGTGAAGAAACACAGCCAAGCTGGGCACCAGTGTAGGAGACTCTAATTAAAATCTACAGGAGGTAGAATGGGGGTATTGTAAACATTATAAAAAAGAATTAAAACCAAAAAAATCACAAATACAAAAGTGGTCCACCAATCGTAAGCGACATGAGACAACAAATAAAGCTCCAGATAAATGCGATGCGACGGAACATGCATACAATAAAAACAACAAAATTATTAATATGTCAAGAGCCTCGGGAATCAAATGACCCTGTTTCTGGAAAGATACATTGCTGTTCACTATCTGCATGCAGATGCCACTAGCAGTGTGCTAGAAAATGTTGAGTGTACCCACAGTAATATTGTCTACCTCCTGTGGACCATCTCCTGCATTAAAATCCCAACATTTACCAAAAACGGAAAATATTGTATTTGGTTTCAAGCAAAAAACAACTGTGCTACACTGGAAGAGCTCAGCTGGGAAGAAACAGTTTGACATAAGCCGTAATATATATATATACAAGTCAGTGAAGCTGTCAAAAATTTGTAAGTGTCTCCAGAAAAGGACATCAGTCATAAATATAACATTGTGAAATCAGTTGACATAATGGTACAACATAAGGCCTACAGTAAAAATGTTGTCCACGCTTGGCTGGCCGCTCCACTGTTCCACTCAGGTGACTGACGCTGATTGCTACAAATGCACAAATGCATGGCTAGCCGTCAGGCCATTACATCTGCTAACACACAATGCCATCACTCACTACGCTCTGTAATACACCACACACCAGCTGACGTCTGCATATGTATGTTCGGTTTCTGTTACGCCAGATGGTTTGATATACATTTTTTTATTTAATTTTTCAGGTTTAGGAAGTAGTATAGTCTTACTGTTTCCTTCTGTTTTCTGATGCAATTTTATGTCTTACGGGTATTTTTTTTTGTCTCAGTGTGTCTGCTGGTCTTTTTACATAGCAAATATCCTGTTTATTGCTTCTCGGCCCACTCCTCCCCCACATTATTTTCATCAACTGTGTGGAGTCATCAGAAGGAGTTGGTAGTGAGCAGATTTTGTAAGAGTTGAAGAGAGCCGAGTGTGGAGGGATTTTCAGAAGCAACATCTTTTTCAAAATCGTAACTGAACCTCCTACTTTGTCCTGAGTTACAGTCTGCAATATATGATGACTCAGAGTTTTCGACTTGTGACAACTATTAGATGGATAGATGGATAGATAGACAGACAGATACGTAGATGGATAGATGGATAGATGGATAGATAGACAGACAGATACGTAGATGGATAGATGGATAGATGGATATATAGACAGACAGACAGATGGACAGATAGATAGATAGATAGATAGATAGATAGATAGACAGACAGACAGACAGACAGATAGACAGACAGATAGATAGACAATCTACGTATCCACGTATAATTCTTTCAAAGCCTTCTTTTAAACTTGTCAAGACGTTTGTATTAATATTTATTTGGTGTAGTTAGTAGATGCAAACGTCTTTAGTTTGGCCCATTCCCGCTTCCGTACGTTTTTGACGTACATGGATTACGTATGCGGAAGTTAAGTTGTAAACAAAAACGGACACTACACTCACTACATTCATCTCCTGAGCCAAAAAAGAAACGAAAACGAAACATGGTCATATTTTTGTAGAACGCAGCTTTTTGAGGGTAAGCATACATCTATTAACTGTTACGTTTTCCATTTGTTTACTATATAGTGAGTGCTACCAGCGGGGAGATAGGAGTTGTTATGTAACGTTAGCTCATATCCAGCCGTTGTATGCTAGCTAGCTAACTGCTAGCTGTCGACTTCTTGTTAGCTAACCTGACAACGATGAAACCCCAAGTAACGTCACTTAGTGCTAGTTATCAACAATACTATTAACTAGTTAACGTTTGCTAGCTATATAACGAAACTCGTCCTATTGTTATCTAATGTAGCTTCAGTAACAATGTGACAATACAGTCAACGTAATTAAACGCTAATATTGTTTCAGTTTCGGCCATATCACATTTTATCTAAAAGAAACATCATCCCTCAAGTGTGAAAGAATCCGATACATTACTTTTTTCCCTTTTATCTTGCATGCAGTCTTCAATTTGTTAAACATCTAACTTACACCAAAACCCCTTCACTAAGCTATCCTGTTACTCAGACAATATGCTTTTCATCGAAACACGTCTCGGAGAACATCAGTTAGCAATGTGAACCAAGCAGGGATTACACTGCAACAAATTGTTGCTTAATAAATAACATTTAGAATGTTTGCACCAGAGAATCGGACCGTGAAAGGTCGAAGACTCCCAGCATTAAAGTGTCAGAGCTCCTGATGGAGTTTTGCTTAACGTCTTCTACATCAGGGACAGATTATGACTGAATCTGTATCTCTTTCAAACTACAGCTTCACAGACGACTAACTGGCTGAAATGACAAACTTGGTGATGTTTTAAGAAAACAATACATCTCTTTAAATATTCTGTTTCTGTGTCTTTCTAAATCGGCTCCAGATGTTTGGCAGTGGTTGATGCAGGTGCCGGGTCATTCCTATAAGAAGACATATTTTGGTGTTGTAGGCCTGCAGAAACGACTATAGCCAACATGTCTAGGAAGCAGACGGCGAAACCTGTACGGAGCAACAAGAAGAGTGAACTGGAGCGCAAGAGGGATGAACGGGCGGCACGCAGGACCATCGTAAAGGACCGCAAGAACCGGCCTCAGGATGGCGACGAAGGAGCAGAGTTTATCAGTTTCTCCAATCAGCTCCAGGCCCTGGGGCTCAAGCTGAGAGAAGTCCCCGGAGATGGGTAAGAGCCAAAAAAAAAACAAGATTGTGGGCTCTATCGGAGCTTTGTTTCCCTCTGTGTTGTCCACCACCCTCACTGATGCTGCAACACGTGTCTCCTTAATTTTGCTATGTACAGAGTGCTTCAAGCTGGAGACAGCAGTCTCATCATGAGGAACATAATGTCTTCAACTGCCCAGCCCACAATCAATAACAATGTACAGTACATTTAACTGCAAAGTATTCGTAGTTGCATGGTGGCTGCACAGTAGAGGCAAATTTCACTTTGTTGAAACATGATTTGTCTTCCCCAACTGACGATAACGGCGGTATTGTGTCATTTACAATATGAAAACAACCAGGGAAAGCTTATTGAACAGATGAGAGTTTGATTGATTTACTATACAGTCTTGTCTATCAGTCATGCTTACTACTGGGCAGAAGGTTTGGGAGCCTTGTGATCTTCAGGACTTAAGTCATTGTTTTCTCCAACACCCAGAAGCTTGCCAGCTAATGCCAACTCTGTTGAATGCACGAGTGGAATACAAGCCTTTTACTTAAACACAACATAACCTTCATGCTGGCCAAGAACCTTGACACTGAGTCACTTAACTATGAGGCAGTCATGTGTGGACACACCAGTCTTTGTTTCTTGCAGGAACTGCCTGTTCAGAGCTCTAGGCGACCAGTTGGAGGGTCAGTCCCGGGGTCACCTGCGGCTTCGGCAGGAGACTGTCCAGTATATGATGTCCCATCGACAAGACTTCGAACCCTTTGTTGAGGACGACGTTCCCTTTACACAGCACTGTAAGAGAATCACCCACTGAGTAAATTAAAAGAAAATTCTGTCATCAGATAGAAGACTCTTACACAAACACGCTCTTACACAAATCCTCAAACACAATGAACTATTCTGACATATCACTATGTGACCATGTGGGACAATGTTGACCAGCAACTATACAGTGACCCCTGGTGGCTCTGTTCTGTTTGCAATGGAGTGACAGATGCTGCATGTCAGTGCATGTCCCAGACATTCCTCTGATGTTTGCTTTTTTTTTTACCTGTGAATTGAGGGATCATTTTGATTTTCAGGCCTCTAAAAAAATGGAGGAAGTAAATAAAATACGAGGAAACTCACTCTTTGGTTAAACTGGTCACAATGAGTCGACATGTGTGACTGTTGATAAAGGATGCACATAGACATTGCTTTGTTTTAAGGTGTCACAAGCCAACATGGTTGTGAAACACATTTGCGTTTGTCTTGACTTCAGAAATTTAATTCTTGACCGATTTAACTAGTTAAAATGTTTTATTTCATTACAATGAAATGGATATACAATTCTTATATAATCAATTTTGAAATATATAAAAAAAGGTTAAATGACAGTTGAGGATATTGACAAGGTTTTAGGAGTTATACAGCATATCTGCTGTGACGGAACCGTAGAAAGATCAAGACAGAATGATCACACAGGGTAAGACCACACAGTAATTGTTTTTCTTTCCTTCCGCACAGTGTCCAACCTCTCTCAGCCCGGTACATTCGCTGGGAACGATGCTATTGTGGCTTTTGCTCGCGGTCAACAGGTGAAAGTGGTCATCCATCAGCTCAACACACCACTGTGGGAGGTATGGACAGAGGCAGAGACTTTCAAATCATATCACCTAATTGATGATGCAGTCTAATGATGAATTCTAACTCACTTTTGGGACACCACCTAGTTTGTATGTGCTGTTCTCGTTGCAGATAAATGGCGTAGAGAAGGCGGCATGCAGAGAGCTGCACATCGCTTACCGCTATGGCGATCATTATGACAGCGTGAGGCGGATTGGAGACAACTCTGAGATTCCTGCTCAGCTCCGCATAGAGGTATGTTGGGCATTCAGGGGATAAGAATTTGGGAAAACATCCCCAATTAAGTATACTCCAGGTCCACCTCTTTCAATTTCAAGAGTGCATCATGTCATGTTTGCACCTATTGAAGATTTAGTGTTTCTCGCTATTGCTGTTCCCAGAATCTTCAGAAATCACAAGGCCACCAGCGTGCGTTCGGGGACGGCCAGAGGGACAGACGGAAAAACCCGTCTCCCACAGCCTCAGAGGAGGACAACGTGATCCTGAGCTCCATCAGGAATCGAGGAATTCACGGTCAGAAGCTCCACTTGATTCATTTGCTCCCGGAAGAATTAGACTGTCGGGGCATAAAGAAACTACTATCAGTGACTAGGAGGGACTTTTTTTTTTTGACAAACTTCATAACCATCATGCATTCAAACTCGTCTATTCAGCTACGTTTTCTATTGATCCCATAAAAATGTCAGTCTGTATTAGAGTAGACTTATTGCTTTACGTGACCGGGATTGATCAGATCACACTGACTGGTTGTATTCATGTGTGTGTGTGTGTGTTTTCTGCCCCAGGCGATGAGGAGAACCTGCTCCAGCTGAGTGCGGCGACCATCAACGCGGAATGGCTCGTCAGCTCCGTGCTGTGCCAGTCCTGCCAGGACCAGAGTGCCTCAGGGTCCTGCTCAGACTGCTGCGCTTCAGCCACAGACTGCAGCGAACACAGACAGCCAGCAGAGGGCAGCAATGTACAAAAACCAAAGGTAGACTGGTTTATCAGCAGCCTGTCTAGCTGTATTAATTGCAATCCAAATTCATTTTTAATTTTAGATTTCACTGGAATGTTTTTCTCACTCACAAACTGACCAGTCCTTCAGACTGCAGCATTTTTGTCATTTAATATGTCGTGAAACAAATACTTGACTTCACCCAGAATGGTTACAATTACCTTTCATGAATTAAAAACACATAAACATAATCTAATTTACTCTAAATGGATCATAATTTACTAAATTAAATCATGCTATATTGAAGAAGACTTGACACTAGCAGTTGAGATCATAAACTCATGTTTACAATGTTTACTGATTGAATAAATCAAGTGAGAATTAGGGTCATTTTCACAACCAGAGGAGTCGCCCCCTGCTGGCTATTATAAATAATGCAAGTTTAGGGCACTTCTGCATTGGCTTCACTTTTCAGACCCAGAGTTTGCTGCCCTGATCAAAACACTCCTCATTTACAGGGAAATTACTGAAATAAAAAACAATTATTCTCTTCCCCCCCCCCCCCCCCAGGTATCTAACAAGCAGAGGAAAGAGCAGCAGCGGCAGGAGAAGAAGAAGCGTCAGGAGGACAGGCATCGGCAGAAGTTTCTCCAGAGTAAAGGAGGTCCGGACCAGAACCAGAACCTGCCAGAGACTGTAACTTTAGTACCAGCTCTCAACACTCTCAGCATATAGACCGGAGCATGGCCAAAATGACATACCGCTACTCTAGCTTCCGGTGGCTGGCGCTGTTTTTGCACAACCCTATAGTTTCTTTGCAATCGGTATAAAGGTGCCTGCAAACTTGTGTGTGAGAGTGAGTGAGTGAGTGAGTGAGTGAGAGAGATGTGTGTGAGTTGTAAAAGACAGTGAATGGGCATGACCTTCAGTGTTGGCAGAAGCTCCACAGATCCGGTCTACCTACCGCGCTACCTTTCTCCTTCTATGCTGGACATCCGGCTTCACACAACAACCACGCAGGCAATCTGGTGCAGCTGGGCTTAGCAGAGGATGACGTGCGATTAATGATTGTTATGCACACTGTGTAAGGAATGTGGCAATAAATGATGATTTACTGTTTTTGTTTTTCAAATTAGAGGTACATTAGTCAAGCTCAACTTCTGACATCTTGTGACATATTTCAAGTTTTTTTTATTAATTTCCTTTGGTGTTGGAGAAAATAAGCTTAAAATACAAAACTGGACATTAACAGACATAAGGCAGATTTTAGCAAGAGGCTTACAAAACAAACACGGGAAGTTTACTTTCAAAATTACTTCTTGAAGGATTTAAACCCCCTCATTGCAAAAGTCCTGTCAATGTTTTACAGAGTACACATTGAATGTTTCCCCAGTGCGATCAGTTAATATGTAATCAAGTATTTGACTTTGTTATTCTAATTAGATATATCTTGGACTTAATCTGGAGTGGCCAAACAGTTTGTGTGAAATTATTAAACCACGGTAGATGAATGATAAAAAGCCTCATCGGGGAATACTCGCACCAGCAATGAGTGTCAGATAGCTCCTCCTGTTGTGCAGGCCGAGGATTTAGCACGCAATGTAATGTTTAATAGCGTTTTTGTAACTGGTAATTGGGCCTTCAATTCTATGAAAAATTGAAATTGACCCAGAGGCTGCCTGTTGATCATATGGGGAGTGAGAATCTACCGTACCGTCATGCAGTAGACACCGTCCCGTTGCATAAAGGTAGAGGAGACTGAACACAGGAGACAACGAATTACAAAGAGAAAAGTGATCATATGAATTTTATATGATTTTCTGATGTGAAAAAAGTCCAATCCACACTAGAAAATACAAGAAATGTTTATTTTATTAAAACATCATAAAAAAAAGTACGTGAAGTCAAGGCGAGGCTCACAGAGATACTTTGCCGACAGACTTGACAAACTATGTACACTCGATTCTAGTCTGCCTCGAAGACTGAAACCTACACGCTGGTTATGAACTACACTTTAAAGCGAGATTATGTACATGTTTCTTCGGACATTTATGGAATAATGTTAAATGCTAGAATAACTGTAGCACAAGAAGAAAAATGATCCTAAAGCCAATAAACCAACTTAGAAATGTCAACAACATAATATCCATTTCTATTTTGCTAGCATTAAATCACCAAAATCTATTAAATTTATTGCATATTAATTCAACTCTCCATTTTGTAAGATGACTTATCTTGTTGAAAACCGTACATAGTCTCGCTTTAAATATCTTTTACCTTTGGGGAAATAAAGGTAAAGTTCAAAAGAAAAGAAAAATTTCACTGTATATTTCACTGTAGATTTCACTGTATATTTCACTGTAGATTTCACTGTATATTTCACTGTAGATTTCACTGTATATTTCACTGTAGAATTAGTGGCTGAAGATGTGCGTCTTCACTGAGGTTTCTGGGCCGCTCCTTCTGAACGTCAAAGTTATTTGATGATGCAGTTGAACATGAGCCGTTTCCCGTTAAATCTCCTCCGAACAGGTGACTTTCCCTCCCCAGGTTGCTTCTTAGTGCAGTCGGTTAATGAAACAAGACGACATCTTTCTGATTGAGGGGTCACCAGTTTGTAGATCAGTGCTGCGAGGGTGACATCTAGAAGTCCTGGCGTATATTCTCCTTGTTCTCGTCCCCCTGCTGTTGTCTGAGCTGAGTTACTTCGTTCTCCAGCTGGACGATGGCTCGCTCGATCTCAAAGTTCTTACTGACCAGAGACACCCAGCTGTTGAGGGACAGACACAGATGTTACAATGGAGGGGGAATCTTGCCGACACATTTCCGTGTACAGTGATATAAACTCTTTTAAGCAACATACTTTGACTCCAGCTCTCTCAGTTTGGCTCCTCCGGCTAACTGATCATTCTTACGCTGCCAGTTTAAATCCTGAATTTGCTTCCTGTTTGGCAAAAAAAGGAAAAATGGAATTAGTAAACGTGTGAAAACTTGTTTGACGACACTTTGATTCACCACAGATGTTCCAGCGATCCCATCACCTGAATTTCTGGAGTTCCTTTTGAGCCATCTCAATCATGAAGGCCAAGTTACTGACGGAGGAAGAGAAGGTAACGTGTTAGCAGTCTTTAGACTAATAATGCACGGAGTTAATGTCTGTGAGAAACGACTGCCGTCACGTACTCGTTGTAGACTTTCCATGCGTTGGTTCCGTACTGCGACATGAGCTCCAGGTTCTCGATGCGGACGGCCTGGTGCTCCAGCTGGGCCATCGAGTTGTTCACACACTCCTGCCACGCCGTGATGTCGTTCTTCTGTCCTGACGAGGGTGCTGGCAGCTCATACCTCCACAGGAAGAGAAGCACAAATAAAAATACACCCATGCCATCATTTCAAAATGGTTGAGTGGAGTTATAACTGCAGCCGACACTAACAATTGTTGGCATTATCTATTACAGTTTGGGTTTTTATAAATGAGCACCGACATGAAACTCCACTTGATTTAACATCTGATATTCTTACAGCAGCAAGGGGTTTGTTCAAAGAGTTCACATTTGAATCCCCTCCACACAAAAACACAATTAGCTGAGAGCTGAAACAATTAGTGAAATTATCAATTCGTCAATAATCGGAGAATGATTTGACAACTATTTGGAATATTTGTTAATACTTAGAAGTAATAGCAAAAAAAAAAAAAAAAAAAAAAAAAAAAAAGGCAAAATTCACAGGTTCGATCTTCAGAAATATGATTCTGTTTTTTGTAGTCTGCTATGATAGTGAACTGAATATCTTTGGGTTTTGGACTGTTGGTTGAAAAAAAAAACACGACATTTGAAGACTTTACTTCTTGCTATTCGTTAACATTTTGTACCAACTCAAGGAAATAATTACTACATTAATCGATAATGAAAATAATAAATCGCAGCTTTAAATCAGTGTATTAGTGTGATGTTACAGGATTGTGGCGTGTCTCAGTATTGTTAACTCACTCACCCCACCCTGCCGTTTGCCTAGTGGCAGCACAAATGCCCTGTGGCACATTTTGTAACTTCTTAGCCTGTTTCCATGAACTGAATTCGCTCATTGGTTCGTTACAGGATTAAGTTTACTTTTCAAAAAGCAGTTAGACTTCAAAGGGAATCCTAAAGCGAATTAACAAGAAAAGCTTAAAATATATCCACCACTGAAAACATTGCAGTACCTCACTCACTAATGTATTTTAATTTATACGTGTATACTCTTACCCGAGGCAAATGAGCAAAAAGTATAACTATCAGACTGTTGGACGCAGCAGTATTTTTCAATGACTGTGTGTGTGTGTGTGTGTGTATGTATTAGGTGCCCATAGAGACATGCAGGCCATTGATTCAGGCATTCTGCTGCTTTAATTGTAAACACTCCTGCAGTGTGTGAAGGTTTACCTCTTCATGCTCAGGAGATCCATGGGCTGCCGGGCCGCCAGCCGCTCAAATTCATTCCTCATGATCTCCGTCTAATGGGTGAGAGGAAAAATTAGCTCTTATTTCCGTCACACCGGTTGCGATGTGAAAAGGGTGTCAGAGGTCTGAGGAGTTTTTCACCTCAAAAGTAGAGAAGTCGGGTGTTTGCAAGTAGCCCAGGTAGTTCTTGGTCGGCCGGTATCTTCTGGTCTCTTCCTCCACCAATGCTGCAGCCTAGAGGACAAAAGGTTATTCAAAGGTTTAAACGCACCCTATTAAGGGAAACAAAAGGAAGATCAACTATACTCCACAACAGAGTATACTTCACAGACACTGAATGCATAATTCTTATGGAATTATTATACGACATTGCTTTTGCATGATGGATTAGTTTAACGTCAGCTTGACTCATACTGATGGTACTTTTTCTGTTGTCTATGTTATGATCTCATCATCAAGTCATAATTACGAGCTCAGAGCTCAATTTTTCTTTTCTTTGATGAATGTAATGTGCCTCCTAAATCAGGTGCCAAACAGTATCATTACTGTTATTAATCACACCCATGCTTTACCTTCTATGACAAGTTGTGTGCAAATGTCTGCTGTGAAAATAGTCTCTGTTCTCCCCTAAACTGAAGCCATGTACACTGCATCTTACTTGGATTAACAATGCAACGTGTCAGTGCTAAACTGGATAAACCAGGCAAAAGGCCAAAAGGCCCCAGAAGGCCAAAAGTTTACTGTGTGTCACTTGGGACCTGTTCTAAAAATATAGCTAGTTTGGAGACTTTGTTTCGTTGTTGTGCTGTAGTAATATGGTTCAAATAAATAGAAGCTGATAACACATTAAGAGGGAAAGTAGGAAAAACATAACATTAATACAGCCTAGCACTCCACGCCATCACTGATAATAAAGACCCTGAACTACTAACTTATGGTCTAACCTGATTTGTTCCTTTAATTTTCTAAGCGGGATGTGGCTTCCTCTGACCAATGCTACACAGGCTAGCAGGAAGCTAACGCTAACGTTACATTGAAACGCTAACTTTAACGTTATCTACCGTTAGCATAATATTTCATTTAACCAATGAGTGTGCTAAACACTAGCATGTGGACAAACTAAATGCCGTAACGTTAGCTTTGAACTGCCCAGTGTCCCATTAATAATGTATAGTGTGCCGTGTCCGTCTCGGTTAAGCATGGTTACATTAGCAAACACGCTGCGGCTAGCTAACGTTAGCTCCCTGTTTACTCACCGCTTCTCTCACACCTGCTGCATCGTAACCTTGGTCAAAATATGGCAAAGCATCGACGAACACTTCGCCAGCTACTGAAGCCGTTCCAGCCATTATAATCAGTCTGTATTGTTGAGTTTGTTTGATGTACGCCTCTCGTAGCTACAAAAAAGTACAATCTTCCCAGCTAACGAAAAGCCGGTTGTTCCGGTCAGGACCTTCAAAATAAAATCCTTAACCAGCACAGCCGTGGGTTATTGTTTGTGACATCTAGTGGAGTGGAATGTAACTGCTGCTTGAGTAAGTCGTAAGAAGTTGTATTTTATTGTGCTCTGACAAAGGTTTTATGCTTGTTTAACATTTTTCTTTACTGCAAATGTATACTTCTGAGGCTCCAGCCCTGTATGTTTTCTCAAAAGCCCAGAATACATTAAGTTTTTAAAATCTTTGTGTCATTTCCCCCTCATTCTCTTTGACAAGGCGTCAAATGAATGGACCAAAAGTTCTATTACTGGGTAAATACGCAAAATAGCAAAACAAAAATATGCTAAATTCCTACCCTACTATTGTTATGTAACTTAGAAATAGTAACATCAGACAATTTTAGGTGGCAGGAGTTAAAATGAGTCATTGTTCCATAGAACATTTGTATATAATTGGAGGACAATTATATACAACCGGTATATATCGGGTGGTGAACGGAGTCTCTCCAAATTCCAAAACATTCGAGGGGCCGCACCCAAAAACTGTGTTTCTCTTCCTTTTCCGAAGCCACTATTACAGTATTGTCAATTTTAAAGAGTTCTTGGGTGCAAAATATGTGTGTGAATATTGTTACACAGGTTACTCAAGCTCCGTAAGCCATCAATGCACCGGTCATTGTATTGTATGTTCTACAGCAGAATGTACAAAACAGATTGAAAAACTGGTCTTGTGTCGTGATTGTAATAAATTCTGTTGCTCCCCGTTCTGCACGATTACACTCAAAACATCAAAATATCACCATGTAGCCAATGAGTGGATTAGCGTTTGCGATATTACTAAAAAGTGCAAAAGGTTTTACTACAGGCCCATTATCTCAGGAGACTCAAAACACAAATGTGAAGCTAAAAAATGTACCTTGTCCGGTGAAAGGAGATCTATGAAGACCATCATCTATCTCGTTCCCTTTTACGTTAGTACAGAGACTTTAGGAGGTGTAAAATGGAGTTCCTGGGGTCTAGAATGTGTAGGAAACGTTTTCTGTCATTTCAGAACAAGGAAATACAAAGACCACGTGTTTCTTGGTCACAATTCCAAAGGGTTTGACGGTTATCTTTTACTCAGATATCTCGTCAATCAGGGAAGAACGCCTAAATGAATCATGCAAGGTAGCAAGGTGCTGCTGTTTGAAGATGAGAGCTTTGGTCAGAAATACATTGACTCACTCTCATTCTTAACCATGCGGTTGGCGCCACTGTTGTGATGCAGAACTCAGACTGCCAGAAGAAGGTCGACACAAAGGTTATTTTTCACACCTATTCAGCTCAGCGGAGATTTTAAACTACATAGGTCCTGTAATGGTAATATTTTACGTAGTATATATTTCTACTCAGTATATTTTATTCATGCACAAGTAATTATGCTCTGAACTTTGTTGAACTTCATCGTGTCTCTGTTGTGCAAAAGAAGAATTATCCCTTGTTCACATAGATAACTAACTGTGTTGTATGAGAATGTTCCATTTTCTAGGCCTTTGTTTGTTTTGGTTGCTGGCCATTTGTTTTTCATTGTTGTTCCGATCAGTCTGAGACCAAAAGTCTGAGACCAAAATGTCTGTAACATTGGCCATCGGCCCCCACCTTTGCTCATTCTGTATAAAGAAAGCGTGTTCACTTTTTTCTTGGTTATTCCTCACTGAGACTGTACGCATTCTGTTGTGATGATTGAACCTTCTCTGGGCAGAGAATAAATACTTAAAAGACAACCTGGTTTTTGGTATTATGTATTTCAGCATTAAAAGACTCACGCAAAGCGGGTATAGGAATATTTTCCACCACAGTCCCTACCCACCCAAAGAAAAATATGGCATAGACCAAATGTCAGAAAAGAAAAGGCGAGAATTTGATGTTTGGTACGAAACCAAAGCAAGCAAAAAGTTTGATTTTCAAACAGAGGCCATTCTTTACGGCGACACCAAAATCCTAGCAACTACATGCTCAAAGTTTTGCAACAAATACATCTCTGAGACAGGCGTTGATCCTCTCAGTTGCACTACAATAACTTCAGCCTGCATTAAAGTCTTTAAAACAGTTCGTCCCTCCAAAAACACTGGTCATCCCCTCACAAGACAACTACCATCGTCAATTCAATTCATCCAGTGGTTAGCTGGACCAAAACATAGCTATACAGCATGCCTTGAATCGGGGTGAGAAAATACTTGGGGCAATATGTTGTAGATGGTTATGCAGAGATTGACGGTTTGAAATCAGTGTGGGAATTTATCGGTTGTTTCTGTATGTAGACGTCACATCCTTCTATCCTTTCGTCAATGCAAACTTTACCTATCCCACCGGCCACCCCAAAATGATCCAGAAGGATTTCTGATCAATGCCGTTGTGCACCCTCCTCGAAAATCTATATCTGCCAATCTTCCCTTGCAGAACTCTTCAAAGGAAATTAGTGTTTACTCTTTGTTGCACATGTGCAGAGACCAACCATCAGAACGGTCTTTGCATGCACCGTGAGGAAGACAGAGCTTTGACCGGCACCTGGACTACCCCTGAATTTCTTAAGGCTTTAGAAAATAGATATTGCGTGTCCAGAAGTATGGCATTTTGAGGAACAGAGCGATTCTATCTTTGAAGGCTACATTAACACATTCTTAAAATGAAAGCAAGAGGCCTGAGGGGTACCCGCGGATGCTCTAGATGAGGAAAGCAGAGAAAAGTACATCGGAGATTACCATGCTAACCAGGGCATCCAGCTAGATCGTGACAAAATTCTTAATAACCCTTTCAAAAGACAAATGTCTAAAATGTGCCTCAAAAGCTTCTGGGGTAAGTTTGCACAGCGAGTAAATCTACGACCCTCATCACAAAACCGGAAGAGTTTTTTAAGTACCTTTTTTCAGGACAGTATGACATCAGTTACTTTGCGTTCCTTTCCTTACAGCTCACGGATGAGCTGGGAGGCGATACCATTCACGAATTTGTAGACGTAGGACCGAAAAAGCCACGCCTATCGAACGCAATCTGGCAGAGTGGCGATGCATGTCAAGGGGATCACCCAGACCCACGATAGCTGCAGAAAAATTAACTTTGACAGTGTGAAACATCTGGTAGAGAGTTACATACAAAATCCAGACAGCTGTGGCGTTATCACGCCTCAGCAAAACATTACCCGAGATAAATTGGGTTTCCGCCTGAAAAATTTCAGAAGAGTTTCAGAGTAACGTCTGACAACAGACTGACGGACAGAACGTTTTGGTTATTGCTTTTCTTTTGATGACACGTACAGTTTTGTTTCTGTTTCAGTTTTTCTATTTTTGTTTATTTGTTTTCTAAATAAAAATAAAATAAGAAAAAAAATTGTACATGTGGAAGTAGGAGAGGAAATTGATTTTAATCCGAGATTGTAATAATCGTTTGGCTCCGGTAAAATGTTTTTTGCGATGCTACGAATAATGTATCTGATAATATTGTATTAATTGCTATTTCAACCATTGTATACAGAATTGCAAAAGGAAAAATAAAAAAATTGGTTTGTGGTTTGTGAATGGATTGCCTAATTTTTTTGACGAGGCTCCTTTTCTTCCCGATCAAACACACCACTCTGGGTGTTGCTGATCTTCTTGACCTCTGAGGGTGTAATCTGTGTGCATATATATACATATATATATATACACATATATATACATACACATATACATATATATACATACATATATACATATATACATATATATACATATATATACATATATATATATACATATATATACATACATATATATACATATATATACATATATATATATATACATACATATATATACATACACATATATATACATATATATATATATATACACATACATATATATATATACATACACATATATATATATATATATATATA
>NW_022280074.1:1653948-1761755 GCF_004355925.1 Anarrhichthys ocellatus
AGTATTTGCAGTATATTTGTTTGTGCACGCTTTTCTATCTAATGCAAAAAAAAATATTTGGGAATACTAACAGACATTTAAGTGAGGTTTCATCTTTCTTTTTTGCACCAAGTCTGTAGAATTTTAGGGGCAATTGGAGTGTAAGAGTCCAGCAAGTGTATATATAGAATTTCCTGTTTGTGTGTTGCATTGTGGTTTTTAATCGTTAGAGTATGTTTAGAATAAGATAATAATTGGTGAGGCCAGTACATAGTTTGTCCACCAGGTTTAATTTTCAACTGTAAAATGTCCCACTCCTATATACATATTACTATACTGGTCACAATTCTTAAAAAAAACAAACATATGGTGAAGTTGTTGTTGTTATCTGGGTATTTAAAAAAAAAAACTCAAATAGTTGTATTGGTATCGATATAGAAAAATCCATTATCAGTCAGCCATCACTCTTCATGCAGAGTCTGAAGTCAGGCTGGTATTGTGGACTGACTATTTGTGACGTTTTGTGAAGGTTCTGCAGTGGAAAGGGGGCCGCTAGTTTTGTTGGGTAACTACACAGATTCCTCAAAACAAGCCAAGAACAATGCTGCCTTTATTCAAACTTTTATTGTGAAGAAATCTTAAATAATTCAGACAAACAAATTCTAATGTAAAAGTCCAGTTTATATTTTCATGTTTATAAAGGGCGCTGTGAAGGTGTCTTGTAAACAAACAAGAGTTATGTTTACTGTCAGTGTTACTAAACAAACACAACCTGTGTTTCCTTGAGGTGACACAAACGCATCGATTGCATTCCCCTCCTTTGTTTAAATCCGCGTTTACTAGCTTGCAGACTTCCTCTTCTGAGTCATTATTGGTGCACTGTAGCATATCTTGCTTTGTTATTGCTACCTGTTGATCAGTGTCATCAACAGGTGTGACACCATATGTAGGACTGTTTCCTTGTGCGTGTGCAAGAAACAAAACAGGGAAACTCATAGAAATAGAGCTCCATGGCACTACTAACAATCAAAAACTCCACATGGAACCTTAATGCTTTTTAGTTTTTACATTGGCAGACAATTTTCTACTTGTCTGTTTCACACTCAGTTATGGCAGCGTTCTACTTTGGCACTGAAAACTTTTGATTTTTTATTTTGTCAGTAATCACCTTTTCAAACATGGAAAAATAAGGTTTTATGAACACAAATGAAATCTAAATGTGATCAAATTATTTCATTTAAATACTTGAACATCCAAGTATTATGGGTGCAAATGTACTGTGTCCTCATTCAGTCCTTCTTTACAATGCCTCACCAATGACCTTTACATATATAGCTGATTATTTGCACAAGTCAAATAATGTGTACAGAGTGAAAATGTACATTTGCTGCCTGCATGTAAGACTAGGAAAGAGAAACCTCCACTATATCCAGCCCCCTTTTTCTTTGTGTCTAGATGTCTATAGAATCTGAGATGAGCGACCAAAGGTTTCGTTTCTTACTACAATCAGGGGTTTGGCACCTTTTTCCTACTTTGTCATTTCTGTCTTGTGCAGCATGCGTCACCCAAATGCATGATCATGCAACCATGTTGTTTTGTACAACAAAATGTCTTTTGATAAAACTCAGCGAATGACCGATGTCATTGTTACTGTCCTCCCACCTTTTTTTTCCACTTCTTGTCATTGTCCTTCCTTCATCCCTCCGTCTCTCTCTTTCTATGCAGCATTCCAACCCAGGCCATGCAGGCCCTTTCCCGGTGGCATCTCTTCATAATGCCAACCCCACAAGTCCTACCAGTGCAAGTATGGCGGGTGCCCATGCTCACCGCGGCCCTGCCAGCCCCATCATAGGTCCCATCGAGCTCATCCCCTCGGTCACCAATCCTGAGAACCTGCCCTGCCTACCTGAGATCCCGCCCATTCAGGTGCGCACCTTCTAACCATGTATTGGATGTTTGGGTCGGATTTGTAACTTTTTTTTCTTCTTTTTTTTTAAGGACCTGCTACTTTTTCAGACTTAGACGTTTGAACTGTAAAATATCGAACATTGCTCTCAATTAAAGAAACAAAAAAAATCTAATGTCAATTGAAATTATCCCATAATTAACATTACAATAAACATTTGAACATTTTTAGAGTTTACAATAATGAGTAAAAATATGTAAAATATAGATGAACCCAAATAGGCAAATATATGAATTTATATATTCATACCATTGGCTGGGAAATGTGTGGAGAAGCACAACTACAAAGTCTGATGTGGTGAATAAGTAAACAGATTTGACACAGGCCAACATTTTCCAATATTTTCCCTGGTTGAGGGTCAAGTTGACATTAAATATATTCATTTACAACAATCCGTTGACCTTTTGAGTAACTTGATTCTCTGTCTGCTTTCCTAGCTGGAGGATGCAGGTTCCAGCAACCTCGGACACCTCCTGTCTCGCTACATCACAGCCAGCACGCAGCATCACCTTGGTTCAATGGACATGAACCCCTCACCTGGACTGTCCACACACTCCCCTGGATCTTCAGGTACCCACATATTCAGGGAGAGGGACTCCCATTCACATCTGACCAAACTTCCTGTTTTATTTTTTATTTTATTTTTTCATTCTTCATTTTCTGTTGATCTAATCACATTCATGATAACATCAGAGACCTTAAGGATTCTGTGATAAGGATGTAATCCACAAAGAGCAGCCATTGGCTCTAACTGTAATGAAATTTCATGTAAGAAATGAAATTAAACTTTCATGTTCTTGTACAATCAGTAGTGATCACTGCTGCGTCATCTTCACCATTGTCTCCTCTCTTATTTCTGTCTGCAGGTTTGTCGAATGCCCACACACCAGCACGACCTTCTAGCACGTCCAGCACAGGCAGCAGGGGCAGGTAAGAAGATGTGAAGTTATTATAGTATCAAAACACCCTGTCAAAATTCCCAGAAAATACATACAGGCCAGAGTCCAAGTACGCCGATTCAATGAATTACATACCTGCAAACATGTCACTTTTCGGCGAAATTCGCCGTTTTGAATCTAAATATATCATCCACGTGAATCATGTAGATCTGTAGAGATTTTTGGGGGGGGGGGTCAACTGGCCAGCCAGCGTTTCTCAGATTGGAGTGAGACGAGGGGAAAAGGTGATGTCGTGATCTTCGCAATAGAACATCTTTGATGTGTCGAGACTTGGCCAATCAGCGTTAAGATGTCTACAGCGTCTTCATTTCCCTCCGTTAAAGTTTAAATTGCGTTCTGTACCGTTACAGTTCAGACTTAGTGTGTTAAGGATAACGTACACTGCATGCAAAACTTTGTCGACTGAAAAAAAAGTAAGGTGAATCATCAGAAAGCCTGCAAGCAATAACTTGCACAGTAGGATGTATTGAGAGTGTTCCGTTTCTGACGTGGGCATTCGTGATTAACAGATTCTGAAAGGCAGCCTCCCGGTGAGAAGTGCAGCTCTGGCTGTCGTTACAGCTATAGAAATGATTGTATTATAATAATATATTATTATAAGCTTTTTCCAAATGGTTTTAGTCACGTGTGCTCTATTTGCAACAATGCTACATACAGAAAAGGATATCATTATTTGACCCCTTGCCGATTTTGTAAGTGCCCACTAACAAAGAAGCCTAGCACGACTCCGGACCTTAATCCCATAGAAAATCTGTGGAGGGAACTGCGAATTCGAGTTGCTAAGTAACCCCCACGTGTTCAGTGCACGCAGTCACTCATTAACGTTAAACCAGAACACAGTTGGATCTGGTTGCAGGTTCTTTTTTTTAACTCAAAGTAGAATGAGGCGATTTCGTGGTGATAACTTTTATGAACACGAAAAATGAGGCCCGGATACTGATGAGATGATGTGGTCAAAGAGCTTAAGGAAGAGGAGGGCCCGTGTACGTTTTGATAGTCTGTTTTACCGTTCAGTCGAAAATCCGAAAATATTTTCGACTGAACGGTAAAACAGACTATCAAAACGTACACGGACCAGAGAGAGTGTTAAGGTGCCTGTACCTTCATTTCAGCAGGTTGCTAATGCAGAGGTGTGTATAGATTACAGCTACTATTTTACTCTTGATAAACTACCTCAGCCAGAGTAGATTATCATTTTAAGTTAAATAATTGAACTGGATTGAATGCATATTAATTGCAAATAGAAGATAGGCCACAATTCTAACAGCTTTACAGTAACAGTGGAAGTTAATATGAAGCCGTACAGTAACAGGGTTCAATGAAAACGAATCACTTTATTTTGTACAGGCGATGGTTTAGAAATCTTCCCTTTAGAAAATAAGTTTTAGTTGCCTAACTTTATATACGATCTCAAACACCAAAGGGCCAAATGACAAAAGCACACTGTATGTTAGTCCCGCGCTTGTCGTAGTCGTTAATGAGTTTTAAACGGTTGCGTTAATTATTTCTGCATGGTTTGTTTTTGTGTGTGTTTAAGCTGTAGCTCTGCTGGGAGGGCGGGGCCAGGAGGCGGAGCTCTGGTGGAGCAGGTGAGGGTGAAGCAAGAACCTGGTACAGAAGACAGCTACAGCTGTCCGGCTTCTTCTCTGAAGACGGAGCGGGGCAAAGATTCCGGGAGGAGTGCCTGCATGGTATGAATACTTCGTCCATTAGTTTTAAAATGTGCGATAAAAGTACTTTCAACAAGTATAAATTCAACTAAATACGCTTATATTGTCAACAAAAATGTTTGGTTATTTATCATCTTACCCAAAACCGACAAATGTCCGTGGTAAAATATGCTAAAGATGTTTATGCCTGATAACTGTTTACATTGGCTAAATGAGCCAGAACCAGAGGATCCTTCTAACAACATAAAATGTGGTAAATGAAATATGAAAAGTGAGGAAATAAACTTAGCTCCATGTCATATGTTTTGTGACATCACTTCTGGGGCGACATACTTACAGACAGTATTGTAAGATATATGTGAGTATAAGACCAGGAGATTATTATCTTGTCTTAAAACCATCTAATGTATTTGTGTGTTTTTTTTACTCAGATGAGCAGTCCGGAGGACAGCCCCCTTCCTGTATTGGCAGTTGTATCTGCCGGCCAAGATGCTCTCAAGGCTTTAGGGGAGCGCATCAAAACAGAACCCCAATCTGAAACATCTTGTTCTGGACAAAATGGCTCCAGTGCCGCCACCTCCTCTTCTTCAAATTTCACTATGACCTCCACTACCTCATCCTCCGAGAACAACAACAGCAGCAGCAGCAGCAGCACGGCAGGCGCTCTCCTCACTAATGGAAACTCCAACAAGGGAACGAGCACCAAAGGGGACAGCGCGTTGGCCGGAACAGGCAGTTCTGGTGGGAAAGAGGACGACCCGAACGAAGACTGGTGTGCTGTTTGTATCAACGGTGGTGACCTGCTCTGCTGTGACCGCTGCCCCAAAGTGTTCCACATGAAATGCCATGTGCCCACCATAAAAATCTTCCCAACGTAAGTGATCAGTCTAGGTCGTTTCTTTTAGTGGTGCATTTTTAAAACGATTTAACTGCTGTTGCACACTGCCACAACGTTCACACTGAATATTTTGGTTATGTTGTGGAAACACTGTGAACATCACTGAAAGTGGGAAAGTCCTGGAACATTATTTCTAAAACCCTGTATGCAGAATGGATGAGATGCAACAGTAAAACAGACATTGACAAAGTTGATACCCGATCTGTAGAAACAAACTCATTCTTGTAGAGTCGTCAGTCTAAACGTAATATCTTAGCTCATCACCGCAACGTTTGGCTTTAGCTGCAGTTAATTGACCATGCAGATCATGAAAGTTAATGTTAACCCAATGTGTGACTTTTGTGTCTCAGGGGTGACTTTCTTTGCACGTTTTGCCGGAGTGTGACCACCCCCGAGATAGAGTACTGTGACGACAGCAAGAAAGTGATAGGAGAGCAGGACCTGAGACCAGATGATCAAAGGGTCAGTACAGCCACCACAACCTTCACAGGCCTCCTCATCATTAGTACAAGGCAACTAATATCTCTCTCTTCACCTCTCTGCAGAAATGTGAACGCCTCCTGCTGCACATCTTCTGTCATGAGCTCAGCGTGGGCTTCAGGGAACCTGTTGCTAGCTCTGTAAGTAGCTCCACATGACACACACACACACACAGTTCAGCCAGTTCCACTACCTGATGGCCCAGGTCCTGTCTTCAGTCCTGTTCCTTTCCTTTTGTTTGTTATGCGGTGGCAACGATGAATTTTTCCTCTTTTTTTATTTTCATTAGTCCGCATTGGAGCTGTCTGTAGGACAAAGACATTCTTAGTCGACTAGCAATCATACAATTTTGTCAACTAATTGATAAGTTGTTTTAATTGACAGATCTATAAAAATTAGTTTCTCCACAAACAATCACACAAAAGCACCACTTTAAATCTCGTGCTTACCAGAGACCAGAGATGTGTGCATCACTTTCAAATGACTAATAGACTATAGAAATCTTAGTCAATTATAACTAAACAGCTGATTCTAGGACAATTTTGAAATGCACTGCAAACACCTGGCAGCACCTTTTTAGTGTCCAGTGTGCTGATATATTTTTCTTCAATTTATTTTATTGCATACTGTATTTTATCCTTTATGTTCTGCAGTTTATAATTGATTGGTTAGCTCTTGGTAGGCTCATTATTTTATGAACTCATTAAATCCGTTGAGACATGCTTGTGTTGAAGAGCTGAACAAATTAACATAATTTCTTATAGCCCTCATGTTGGCAAAGCAGGTGCAATCATAATTATAAACATCTGATTAAGTTTTCAAGTCTTTTAAGTTTGAAAGAAGAAACTCTGTAGAAACGTGGATATTTATGTTTGCAGTATTTATTACGTGCTTGAGGCAAGTTGAAAATGTTCTGGTCATTTTCTTCACAAAAATCTGCTGTGTTCTTTTTGATATGTGGTTTGTGTGAGTTACACACTCGTTGCATTGATTCAACAGCATTTCATGTAGGGATATAATAGTAATAGGCTTTTACTATTTGTAGTTTTTTCCATCAGTGGCTGCGTAGTCAGGATGTGCGGGTTGACTCACAGGTTTGGTGTGTTTGGATAAGCTTACTAAAAAATATCAAGTTGTTAATAACTTACAGAAACATTGCGTGGAATACTCCACAGCGCTCAGTCCTCAGTCCACACCTACATTTATTTATGTTGACAAAACTGACGAGTAATATTCCTTTAAGAAAGTTGATTTAATCAAAAGAGACTCGACTCATTTATCCGATTAATCACTTTGAGGATTTTGTTCGAGGATATGTTTGTTTTTAGGGAGATGACATCATAAAATATGACAACAGATATTAAGAGCTTTATTGGAATGCCCCAATTGAAGCTTTAAATGTAAAAAAATAAGGTACAGTCCTATATTCATGGGACAACAACTCAGCAAGGCATTGACACCATCTATGAAACAGGGGAAAAAAAGTTTGTCTTTCCAACACTTAATTCTCTCATCTTACTCCCTTTGGTATCACAGAACTACTTTGTTGTATGCCAAAATTGAAACCTAAGCTATCCTCAAAAAGCAAGCCACATTGTCCTCCGCCTCTTGTGTTCAAGCCAAATAGAAACTTGTCGACATCCTTTGATGCCGTTAGAGATGTTGTCTGACCCAGTTTTGTTTAACCAGGTGCCGAACTACTTCAAGATCATCAAGCAGCCCATGGACCTGAAGAAGGTGAAGAGGAGGCTGCAGTTACGAAGCTCCCAGTACTACCGCACCATCCAGGAGTTTGTGTCCGACATGCGTCTGATCTTCATAAACTGTGCAAATTACAACGAGGTGAGCGGCATGAATCCTGAGCCTGCTTTGGAGAATGGCTTCCACTTGTGTGCGTGTGCATGCAGACAAGGGTTAGACTGATATGAGTCGGAGTTTAAATTGCCACCAGCTAATTGAATAGCTTCGATTGAATCATTTGACCATTTTAAGGCTCCAAAGATATTTGGTATTAGGTCTAATATATTACCTAAATATATTAGTCTAACCTTGTGTGAAGACACAGCCTGACGTTGGAAAAGAAAGTGGGAATGGGTGCTGCTTACGGCCGGCAATGTGCATACAGTTCTGTACATCTACTAACATTGGCTGTTGGGGGTGATGGAGTATCGAGGCGCCACTGTGCTTTCATCACACCCACTGCCGTAACGCTGTCTGAACCCTGTTAATAACACTGTCTGCATCACAATGGCAAATCACAAGTTTGGTTTTTAATGGGTCACTATGGTTACTTGAATCATCTATTGGGGAAATGATTTACTTGAACGTATACTGGATGTATTTATTTGTTGTGGGTTGTGTGTATCTGCTTAATTGCTGATGATCTCATAAACCCTCTGTGTGTAGTTCAATCTAGCTTGATATGTCATCTAGAGGGATCCACTATAAAGGATACTTTATTTATAATATTTATTATGATCATGTTTTTCTCCTTCCAAACATATATGGGAGCTTCTACTTTTTCAAGAAGTTAACAATGTGTGGAATGACTACCCAGACTGCCCCGAGACATCACTGTATTTGGCCAGTGTTGATCTCAGGACAACTTCACCATACGTATGACATTATAATGGAACACAAATCTAATCTTTCCAGGCACGAGCATTACAACAAGTTCTGATGAACTAGTACCAACAAAATATAGATTATCAGCTAAGGACGGCTGTCCTGTTGAATGCCATCCCTGTCAAGAAAAATCAGCCTACGTACCAATTCATGGAATTAAAAAACAAATCAAACAAAAAACATAATTAAAATTCCATTTTTCAATGATGATGATGAGCAGCAGTGCTTAAGCTCTGGATACGTGAAGCCTTTGATGGTGTCAATAGCATTCTCAGAGACACTTCTTTTCTACTTCTTTAAACTATTTCTGTCAGCTACAGTTAAATAATCTGGCTGATTCATTTCCGTGATTATATCGGTTGTTAAGACAAAATTCTTGACATTTACACAGAAGTGGTGAAGAAACATTTACACAGAAATAGTGAGGAAACAGACAGAAGTGCATTGTATGTACCAGCATAGAGAGATGTTGACGTTGAAATTGTCACACGTTCCCGGTAGCTTCCTGTAGAGGAAGGAAGACCTGCAGACAGAGTGCAGACTTTACTTGCTGTTCATTTCTGCTGAAACAACCTCTAGGCTTGAGCACAGTAGGCCGTAAACAGATCTCTGATCTGTTATTATTTAACCTGCCTGTGCTGTGAACTCTTTTCTCCCCCCCTGCTGCTTCACTGTTTGTTATAATGTTATTGCCCCTTTTTAGATGTCTCGCATAATCCAGGTTTATGATGAGGAGAAACAGATTAATACGCAGGTAAGCCATTTCAAATGGAGCACAGATGTCTGGTCTCCTCCCACTGAGGCTCCAAGAAATGTTTTTGCCCTTCATCTTAGCATAGAGAATTCACGAGCAGTCATACGGTTTCAAACTACAGAAATTGGGCATAGAACGACTGAAAAATGGATTACATTTCTTTCCATTTAATCCTAATGAGAGGTGATAAGAACTGTGTTAGAGGTTACAGGGGGTCTACAGAGGTCTAATTTATTCATGTGCTATTTGCTTCAGAGGTCTTGAAACCAGTTTATTTAAGGGGCAGGTCTGTGTTAGCCCATTTCTGTATCTTTCTGAAATCGACACGCCGCACGAACCACAAACTCTTACGAACCACTTCTTTTCAATTCTAGCCTACATGTGGTTGATTCTACGATGCAAAACATAATGTAGTATAGGTGTGTTTTGTAATTTATCAGCGGCTGTGCAATCTGACATAATTAATCCTAAATCATTTCTGTCTTTTATATTTCAAATGCATGTAAACATAGATTTAAAGGTTCTCGATTCAGATCATGTTGACAGAGCTGACGGTGTTTACCTGGCGGGGGAGCAGGAGCGATGCAGCAGCTGGATGTTATAATTAACTGTGACTGCCGTATGAGCACAGTGCAGGGCGGCGGCCATCAGCTAGCCAGCGGGGCGCAACAGAGAGCCTTGCATGCACCGAAATGCACACGTGGACAGCCTTGCTACGTAAACAAAACACAGAGAAACTCTGATTACAACACACACATAGATAGTGACTTCATGTATCCAGGTAGACGTTACTCCACGATCTCTTTACATGGCAAATAGTTGTTTGCGGCTTTATTAATAGCTCTGACATAACCATTTATTCTCATTTTACAAACGTATATTCTTTATATTACAGTCTAATACTACGTTTATATGCATATAACATATTCCTATATACGTACACACTTAATTATAGAGTGACTTTAACCCCAGGCTGAAAAGCAGTGTATTGCTGCCCTCTAGTTTAAAGTTTTACGCCTGTTTCCGCTTATGACCACAACCAGCTTCACTGATCGCTGTGGTTGAGTGCAGTCACAAGTGTACTCTGTTGAACCTGTAACCATTTGTACTTTACTGCAGCAAGTTGAAAAGTCAAACCACTGGAGGTCAGCAAATACAAGATGTTCAGTGTGTGTTAGGTAGATCCCTCATGTGAAAGCAAAGTATCCACATACCTAGAAGTGGAAATGAGAGAGGGTGAAAGTATATCCACGTGAGAGGCTCAAAACAAGTCAGGGCTTGCACGGCCCCTCATAGTATTTAGCTTTTCAGGTTTTATTTTGGAGAATTCAGGCTTTGGAGTTATTTAGTTTCCAGCAGAGGTATAAAGTTGTAAAATGTTGGTGTTAATTTAAAGTCCTAACAGTCCTCGTGTGTTAACACAATCTCATATTTATTTATTTATTGTACCTTTTTTTTTTTTTTTTTTTGGTTTGCTGTGTTCTTTTCATGTAACATCAACATTTTTCTTTTCCTGTGTCATTCGTGGTATCAACTATTTTAAATGTTCATGTTGTACTAACTGGTTCTTAACGAGCAGGAAGTATTTAAGCCTAGCCTAAATTATATTTTGACCCTCATCTATGATTGTGTAAATGCTTCATGGAGCCACAGTGGGACGGGGCGGTAGGATATCTCTGCTCTGTACAGCAACGTTGAGCTGGGGCCACCCTACCACTAGGAGTCTTAACCTGATCTAATTTGTCTCCTCATTCTCCTCTTCTTCCTCCCTGCTTCATCCCATTTATTTATCCTGCTTAATTGTACTCATTCCCCCTGCTGCCTCCATATCACTCTTTACCCTCTTCTTCTCTTCCCCCCCCCCCCCCCCCCCCCCCCCCCCCCCCCCCCCCCCCCCCCCCCCCCCCCCCTCCTCCTCCTCCCTCTCCTCCTCCGGCAGGTGGGCTCAGAGATGGCGATATCTGGCAAGGCAGTAAGCCTGTACTTCGAGGAGAAGTTGCAGGAGATGTTCCCTGGGCAGAGCTTCCCGGAAACACCGGAAACACCCGACACCGATTGCCCGGAAAAGATGGACGATGGCGACACGGACGACTCTGAGGACTACTTCATACAGCCCAGACGCAAACGGTTAAAAACGGACGAGAAAGTGGTCCACATCAAGTGAGAACCATTCACAGAAGAAACAAGAGAAGTGTAAAGACTGTCTTCTTCAAATTCTACACTTCTCGTTTGTTTGAGGCAGCAGACAAAAAACGACAAGATTCACTGTACAAACTGCTTTGGGTTATCTCATCCTCTCCTTGGGAAGAACAACTGTCGACTACATTAATAAACATCTGCCTTCAACAGAACTCTTAAAGACAAACATAGAAGAGCTGCATTTCCTCCTTATGTCATGGACACTCAAGAACCCGCCTGTACAGATTTTTGATGTAGGACTTGTTTTGCAGTAGTTAAGTTAATGATTGCTCTTATTCTTTTCTATCATCCATTTTCATTGGTAGATTTGTTGTGACGGTTGCTTTATAAAACGTTTGATTCCTCCATTGCCAGTTCTTAATGTATTATATCTATACTTTGACATGAAACCAAGTATTTGTATTACTTTGTGGAAGCATTGTGTAAATAAGAGAATCTAGCCCACTGAAGGTATTCCTACGGTATAGATGTTTGGTTGCGTCATCAATAAAACCTGTTCTTGAAATATATTAAAGAAAATGTGTGGTGTTGAGTAGGTTTCGGGATTGCCAGCGAGCTCTTAGAAGGAGCAGTTCACCAAAAATTACAAAAAACAACAACAAAACCTATTTCCACACATCCTTGGTATTTAGCCATTTTGGTTAAATTTGCCCATGATTCAAGATTCCTGCATTCAAAATGTCTGTTATTTCAATTGTGGTGCGTACACATTTAACAGCTGCATCTCTTTACAGAAAGTGTCGCCCTTACTTTGAAAAGTACACATGGTAACATTATGTGCTATACTTATTTTGAAAGTACATGTCCTAAACCAATGCAATATAAAGTGATTTAAATGGTGAACTTTACATAGTGCATTAAAACATCAAAATGCTGTAATGCCAAGAAGAAGTCACGTTGACTCCATAAAGAATATCGCAGCCTCGGCTAATGCATTGCAAGATTCAGTCCCCTCTTACTGTCGCTCCGAGCACTTTGACACAATAAACTGAACCAGAGGTTGAAGTCACATTACTAGAAGCACTCGATGATAGTGGGAACTTGCTTTATTGCTGCAGTCCTCATAATATACACGCACGAGCTGACATCAGCGTGTATGGTGCTGAGTCCGCAGTCTGGCAGAGAGTCTGCTGACCACCTTTCAACATCTTAAACATTTTCCCAAGTAGCTCTGGAACAAATCCCCTCGTCTTTTTCAACCGCAGTCGGACATCGGGTTTGCTCGCCTCTTCGTGGTAGGATGTTTTTCTCTTGACAACTGATTGCTCATCTCAAACACGATTAACCAGGACAATTAGTTTCGATTTAAAAGTAGCCCCTCTTGCGATAACGATAATTATCCATCTCATCATCGTAACATTTAACAAAATGAGAAGAACGGCCACTGATAAATCCAAAGTTCACTGAGAGATCATTTGCATACAAGCCCGCTTTACTCAGGATTTACTCACGTGGACCTGGTAATATTATATAATCACCTATAGGTGTATTTTTTTGGCAGCTACATACTAAAATGCAAAGTTAGTTGAAGAATGTAGGAGGCCTCGGGGCTGATGACTGAATTACCATGTGGAGATAAATAATGTAATTTGACGAAGCTCGTAGATATGTGATGAGAGTGTGTGAAATGTGTGAGCTCTGGAACATCAAACTGTTTGTCCCGGTTCTTCTACATATCGATGGCCAAATCGCAAAACCTCCAATCTGCCTATTTTCTAAGAAGAAAACCTCCTATCTGCACTTTGAGAGGCACTAATACCTAGTCGATATTGTTAACACATAATAATATAGTCCAAAAACAGTGTATTATGTTTTAGTATCCTTAACAAATAGCATTCTGCAAGAAAACAAGTTTTTTTTAGTTTTTTCAAAAAGGTGCATTTTTCAGATATAGGTTTTGCTCTTCGGCCATCGATATGTAACAATAACATGCGCTCCGTTCCGCTGCCTTGTTCCACAGCCTTAACACATGTTTTACAATCGTCTATAACAGTCTCTACCAGGGAATGTTACACACTGATATTGATCCTGAACTTTAATCAGAATAATGTTAGTTCATCAACCTTCAAATCATAACAAATCCATAAGGAGAAAGGAATCCGTTATCGTGAGCTCTACGAATCAATTACAGACGTTTTTGTTTTTCCAAAAAACATCATTTTATGATGACTGTGGATCAATTGAGGCATCAAAACAATCTGATGCAAAAAACTGAAAAAAACAATGTGTTCAAATGTAGTATCGACAACATGGAGGGATGTCTGGCACACATGTACAATCCTCGGCGAGGGATAATCTTATTAAATTAACGAAATGTACATTCTTGGAGCCCAATCTCAAGTCACGTGCCAGTTCCTCGATGTGCCTGCAGTGACGCTTCAACCCACCGACCAATCAGCTCGCGGACGCAGGCCCAGCTGATTTATCTGCCTGCTTCCGTGTTGTTTCCACAGTGTCGGAAAAGTTGTTGTTCAGTTAAGGACTCGGAAAGTCAGCGGCCACACAGGCAAGATACATCTGCTTTACTCATTTCCATCCGGTCATTCTTCGGTAATTATGACGTAAAGCCGTCAGGCAAAATCCAACTGTCTATTCGTCGGTAGTTTAAGTTACTACCTAACGTTAGCTAAGTGGCTAACAATTCATTTGATTTAACGTTATGCTGTGGTTTCTGATCGGCGCATTTTGTGTGAAACAAACAGAAACAAGTATGTTTTCTGTAGTTGAGCGATGCATGAATGAAGACACACACAGCAACACTTCATTCCGCTGTGTTGCTCTAATCAGCTAACAGAAGAATGTGGATAACCGGACTGTTTGGATGTTTTTAGTTGCTCAACAGACTTTGACCCAGTTGCGACCGCGTTAACTGGACACCGGTGTTAAGTCCTGGGCTGTGTTGTTCTCCTTGCTGTTTTGTTTATGGCTGATTCAAGCCCGTGTTGACGCTCCGACAACTCCACATCTGTGCCATATGGTTCGATCAGTGGCTACATGTTCCTGTGTTATGCTGTCTAGGAAGCATCGTGTAAATATGTTTTTTGTAGGCTGGCGATGTAACCTGTTAGCGAGAACTGAAGACGTGGAAAAAGGATGTTATGTGTTTTTAATAAACACAGACCTCTTTCTCTCCAGCAGACTATGAGGACAGACGGAGTCCTCACGCGCGGTGCCTTTGGATTGACCACTCAAGAAGGAAACTTCACCTCCCTTTGCCCCAACGGGTCCAAATGGGTCTGGGAAGGGTTTGGGGAATGTGCCCAGGATGCGAGGGACATGGCCAGCGTTTACCTGGGCCTCCTGTCCATCCTCTGCTTCATGGTGTCTTCACTTCCGTAAGTGTTTGTGCCTCTCAGAGGAAGTGCTCTCTCATCTGATCACAATGTGTAATTGTGACTGTTGGTGTGTCATCTGATCATAATGTGTACTTGTGACTGTTGGTTGTGATTGCAGACAGTACTACAGCTCGTGTAAAACGGGGAACATGGACAGTGCCCTCTCTATTTGGTTCCTGCTGCTGTGGTTGGGAGGTGACACCTGTAACCTGGTGGGCTCCTTCTTGGCGGACCAGCTTCCGCTTCAGGTGACTTGTTGTGGTTTTTCTATAAATCATTGTTTTTGGTCTATAAAATGTCATGAAAACCCGAAATTAAAAAATGATTGAGATTTTCTTTTTCATTCAAAGAAACAAAATTATGACTTTAAAAAAAAATAATGTTATGACACAAAAAAATGAACAAATTGTCCCATTTTTAGAGCCGTTATCTGCTAATTATTGGTTGTGCCTTGATCAGGGACTTGATTGAGTAATTGATTATTCAAATTCTTATTGATAATTTTTCTGGTAATTGACTAATTAATTACTTGACTATTCATGTAAAATATTGACAACAATAGATTTTTTTAAGTGTATTCAATTATATTGACTATTTGTGTGAAAGAAAAAATGTTTTTTTCACAACTTGTGTCTTTCTCCTTGTCATCCAGACGTATACAGCCGTTTACTATGTTATTGCTGACATGGTGATGCTGGGCATGTACTTGTACTACAAGATATGGAACAAGATGTTAGACAGTGAGTGTTTTTTTTCTTTCACTACTCATTTTTTTGTTTACAAATGCACAATATAATAACCGCATCCTTGTTTAGTTGATTTCTTGATTCAGCCACTACTAAGGCACTGCTTATTTCTAAGACCAGTTTTTATCTGACTTAGCTGCCTAATGAACAAGCGTCTCATATCAGTGCTGAGGAACAATGATCCAACACTAGTCCAGACAGAGGAAGAGGGTGATCACTGTACCCGGTTATGTCATCACATGCCTCATGTCACTGCCTTTGTTCCACTGCTGGTGAACTCTGACCCTTGTCTGGAGGAATGTGCTTCGATGTCTTTCCCGGTATTGATGCTGAACCCAGGTGTTGTCTCTTCCCCAGGCAGGAGGGTTTTGCACGTGGTGGGTGTAGCCTGTGTCCTGGGCTTCACCACAGGCCTCGCCCCCCTCCCTGGATTAGGTGTCCAACATGAAGTTGTTCCTTCTGGGTTCAGAGGTCGCGCCTTGCTCTCAACCTCCGATGTTAGTCACATCAAGGTGAGTCATATTAATTTGTTTATTAGGGACCAGAGGGGGGTCAATTCATTTTGTCTGGCTTTTTATTTGTGGTGTAATGTTGTTGTGTCTGCCTCTCTGTCGCTTCAGACTTTTACCACTAAAGAAATTATTGGATTCTCCATCGGCTCAGTGTCGTCAGTCCTCTACCTCTTTTCCAGACTTCCCCAGATGTACACTAATGTGAGTATGACAAAGTGCTTCCTGCTGCACATGTGTTAATTCCTTTGTAATACTGGCTGCATACTGTAGACGTTAGCTGATACTAATACTTATGCTAACACTAAAAACAAATGGCTGATAATAATAATTAGAGTAAGTATCCTCATAATATTACTTCAGCATCACTGTATATTTTGCACTTTCAAATGTTGTTTCTATTTTTGTAATTGCATGTATTTTCTTATTACACTAATGTTGGTTAAAGTACTTCCAATACAACAAGTTCTAAACAATAAAATTAGAGGAGTCTCATATTGGGTCAGGTATCCACGGGTACCCAATAAGTAACATTCATAAAATATTTCCAAATTTAAAGTGATACGTAAAGATAAATAAGATATGTAGAAATGCATGTGAAATGATAATCATGGACAAAAAACAGCTGTGAATGCATTACAAGTTGTGTTTTGATGTATGTTTGTATCTGCACCAGATGAAAAATGTATATCAAAGTGAAAGAGACAAGATTAAATGTAGCTGAAAGCTGAGCAGTCAAAAACGCCTGTGAATATGATGCTCGGAGAGCTCGGACGATTGCCTCTGCAATCTGCACACATCACTCTGGTGGACAATGTGTGGTGGCTGTGTATACCATCCTCTATTCCTTAAAAAAAAAAAAAAGGTTTGTGGTCCCCCCCCCCCCTACTTCTCCCCACAGTTCAAGAGGAAGTCGACAGAGGGGGTGTCTTTCTTCCTGTTCGCGCTGGTCATCCTGGGAAACTCTACATACGGCCTGAGTGTCCTGCTGAAGAACCCTGATGAGGGCCAGGGCGAAAAAAGCTACATGATCCATCACTTGCCCTGGCTCATCGGAAGCCTCGGCACCCTCTCCTTAGACCTCATTGTATCCTTTTAAAGAATTACTGGAAAGCATGAGCCGTCGTTGCCGGGCCTCTGGGCTCTCTATTTATCCCACGTACATGCTACATTTTAGGCAGTGCTGAGCTGGAAGAGGGGACACTTAATCAGATGGGTTTGTGTCTCGTGACTGTGTGTCTTGAAATACAATATGCAGTATCAAAGGTCGAAGCACTCACAGGGAAATTAGCTTGTCACAAGCAAAGAAACAAGGCTGTAGAAGCTGCACTAGTGCCTCCTGGAGGCCATGTGCTTCTTTGCACCCCACAAAAGTGGTGGACTTGAGTGTGCGTGCAGTGGCTTGCTGCTTTCGTTTTCAATGAATATTATAGAAGAGGTAGAAACATGTGACTTGATGATGAGCTCTTGGGGAATCCAATCCTGTACATCCGATGTAAAGGAGTCTGGTATTCAGTAAAATATATTTGTAACACCATAAATAATGGTCACTTCATGTATTTATTTCATAACTTTATGGTTAAATATGATCTCAAGTTTGTCATTGTTGTTTGTGTTTCTAGCTGCATAAAAAAAAAGACACTTTCCCAGGATTTCTTTAGATTTCCTTAACGTTGTGGTTCAGATCTGCATCCAGTTCTTAATTTACCGCAAAGCTAAGTTGGAGGTGGACGGCGGCCGCGGTGAGACGACGCCTCTTATTGGGAGCTAAGCCGAGAGTGTACTGGTGGAACACGAACGTACACTCGCTTCCAGTGAATCCTCAAAATCATCACTTCCAACAGGATCGGGATGAAAGAACATTTTAGTGAGATTTGATTGTGTAATTTATTATGCTCTTTTCATGTTTACACTTTGTTTTTATCTGCAAAAGTACTGTGGCAGATGAAGTCCTTCCCCTGGAGTTCAGCTGCAGTGATGTGATTTACGATTCTCTTAATGTTCGAGTTTTTAAAGGGACGATTGAAGGTTTTCAGGTGTCGCACATGGATTAGAAACTCCTCCTGTCAACCCGAAATCCTCCTGATTTTAGGTTACAACCTCAATTTGATTTCAGACCTAATCTAGATGTCAGAATTCTGCTGGCCGGGGGTGACCAGACCACACCGGGGTTTGTCTCAGAGTATTCTGGTGTTTTTAAGTTGCCAAACACTTTGACGGCGTTGACACTTAACCGCTGCATGAAGCCCAGTTTCATCCTGTTGCAGTGACGTGTCTGACCGCAAAAGAAGAAATGTTTTGCAAAACATTTCCAAATGTAAATTCTATTTAGTCAATTTTTAATTGATGTTTACACCAAGTGCTTTAATCACAGTTTTGAGAATTGTTTTTTTGTTCATTTTAGATATATTTTTTATTTGTAGTGATATGATTTTTATTTTATTAGCTATTTAAAAATGCAGACACTTTTGTTTGCACTGGTGATAAAAGTAACAACACACTACTGTGTTTAATTTACACATGTTCGTTGCTTCATTCTCACTGTTTTGCACAACAAAAGTTAGTTTTGTACTTAGAGAAATATTGAATATGTTCAGTAGGTCAGTGTACTGTAAAGATTAAACAATAAATAAGTAATTTTCTTTGTTCTTTTTGATTCTGGGCTGATTTTTTGTTTTTGTTTTTTTTTCTCTACGAATTAAAAAAACTCTGCTCTTGCGAAGAAACACTCTGGGGTCGCTTCCTCCCCTACAGTTTGCTCTCTTCACCTCCCACTTTTTTCAGCCCAGCAGAGGTCAAGGCCTGCTCTTGGCCTTGATGTAGACCTTTACCCCTTTGCCTTTGCTAACCTCAACCCCTGCTGACTGTGTTCGACCTGCTCCTGGGAGGCCTTGACAGCCGTGTTGTTTTTTGTCATTAGCAGATTCACACTGGCCTCTCAGTTGCTCCCTCCTCCCTCATAACACCCACGCATGCACACACTTTCCCCCGCTATCAAACATAATGCAATCACGCATAGTCAACCAGTAAGGGCCCACCCACCAAGAAAGCAAGGTCAGTACAGAAACTATCTTGGCTTCAGTGTGTGTGTGTGTGTGTGTGTGTGTGTGTGTATGTGTATTTTGGGGTGGAGGGTTGTGAAACAGTGGCAGAGAGATTGCTGAGCGGGTTGGAGAGTTAGCAGGAAGAACAGTGATAGGGAACATCCATCCATCACAAGGATGAACAAGAGGCTGTTTATAAACACTCCATACTGGGAATTTGTTAATGAGATGATTCCAGTTGCTACAAGTAGTGCAGGAACGGGGTCCCTTGTGACTCGGAGAGGTTGCCAGTTCAAATCCCTAGTCCAACCAAAAGGCCCCATGCTGGGGGATTTTATGGTAAATTTAGGATAGTGTTGAAAATATATCTAATTTACCATGTCAGACACCCTACACTTTACCTCTGAATGCTATTGTTGTCCAGTTTCACTTTTCATGTTTCCCTCAAATATTCCCCATAAAAGGTTTATAAATAATGTATCCTCCTCACTGACAGACTTCTGTCCTGCAGGAGAACATTTACAGGAAAAGAAGATCTTTGGTCAGGTTTCCGCACGTCCAGCTAAAACACACATCAAGAGCAGCAGTCTGTTTACTCTGTGTGATTATATATGTGTGTGTGTGTGCGTGCGATTGTGTGTGTGTGTGTGTGTAAGGATGGAGGCTGGGCTGAAGTCAACATTACAAAAAGTTAGTTGGACAAAGGGAGAGGACGTCGGGACGCTCGGTGCAACAGGAAGGTTCCCACCATCAGCGGTGAGTCCACCACCTCTGCTCCTAACTAACACAACTGCAACATTAACAGAATTGTTCATAGGCCAACGCACAGATCTTTGACCTAAAGAGCAGCACGTTACTATCCTGCAGTCTGAATCAGTCTCGTCTATAAGGATTTAAAAAAAGGGAGTTTTTGACATTTACATTTATCATTTTTCTGCTGCTCTGTGTTCAACCCTTCGTTGCAATTTTAATGCAATTCCAGCCAGAACAGATCTTCAATGTGATTCACACCAGCTGATTAAAGGCACAGGTGTTAATTAATGATGGCCAGTTTCTACATGCTGCATTAGGATCCAGTGGGGGTTGAATTTAATGTATTTATTTTATATATCCAGCATGCTTAAGCATAGAATACGTAGTGACCTCAACAGATCATTGGAAATGGTTTCAAACAAATCATTTTAGTTGTGACAACTGATATTTTACATTTAACATTCCTTCCCTTGATAGCCAAGTAAACCCCCAACCACACTCACTCACATATGCTCAAACATAAGCTGTGAACTTTACTCACGAACCCAAGGCCACTTTAATGTAAGTGTCAGTTTCCTGCGAGGATCAGTAAACAGTCCCAACCATTATCGAGCTGCAGCTACCAGCCAGCAGCTCTCCGATAAAGAGGAGCTGGCGGCATGGAGGAGACGTCCTGAACAGGATTTACGATGTGCTGAATTTATCTCAGGGCTTGTACTGTGAGTGATTCAGGACTAATGAGTTCAGGAGGTTTGCACATGCACATGCCATCACTTAGTTTGAGGAAAAGTTGACTTCTTTGTCATTTTCAGTTTGCTTTGTTTAAGTTTACATTGAAATGCTAGACCTTGCTCTTGTTTCTCTGGCGCTCATCTCATCATTTTGGTACAGTTAGTTGGTTCACAGAACACAACCTAATTCAGGGAACACGCCAGAGTCCAATTTAAACTATCCGTGCATGATATGAACTTGCCCTTAAAGAGTCCCCCCCCCACACTCTCCCTCTTCTTTCGTGATTCTCATCTCCCATGGGGCGAGCCCTCATCGTCAGGCCCGTGTCCAACAATGTGTCCAACAGTGTGACACCTCCTGAAGATCCATGGCGACATTTGCACGCTCTCAGATGTTGTCCCCATCGTTCAGTGTCACTCTAAGCACTGCTGCTGCCTCAGAGGTCAGAGACAGTTGGAGGAATGGCTGATGCTTGTTTTGCCATGACACACTGATATTAATGGAGGAAAACACAACAGACCACCTCTTCTTTTGCAATGGAGTCATGCATCTCTCTAGATTATTGTAGTAATGTCAAGGAAATGATGCCTGAGTGAAGATCAAACAAGTTGGCTTAAATTAGAATAAAGTGAACTATTTGACATGACATTTAGTAGAAACTTTCAAGGTTCCCAGTGGATAAATCCTACTGACTTTCGTGATCCCCTGACTTTTCTTCCAGCCCCACCGTGAGGTTGAAGTTTGTGGGTTTAAGTCAAATATCTCAACAACTAATGGATAGATTGCCATGAAACTGGGATGAGTTGTAAGAACTTTGGTGGTCCGCTGACTTTCCCTCTAGTATCATCAACAGGTCAGATAATTAAATTGCCCAATAATCCCTGCAAAACTCATCAGCCTCAGCTGTACTGTTTAGTGCTAATTAGAGAATGTTAGCACGCTAACACGGCATCAAAGATGGAGAAGATGATATACCTGCTAAACTAAAGCTTGTTAATATTTTCATTGCTAGCATGTTTGGCTATCAAGCCGATGTTAACATTCAGCTCAAATCACTGCCGTATACAGTATATAGAATAGACAGAAATATTGTATTGTAGAATTACAATATGGAGAAACAGAATGACAATATCATATCAATGAAGTATATGTCAATGCTTCTATGATGCTGTTCTCCGTGACCTTTATCTAACCATAAAACCTTCAAAGTAATACCATCAATGTAGTTATTAGTCTAATGTTTTCACCATTTAAAGGCTTGTGGTGTTGAATGCAACTGTTTCTGGCAGTTGGACTGTTATTGTAGGTCTATGACATTCATTTGTGCTCTATTAGTTTGTGGTTTTCCCTTGAGTACAATTTATCTCAAAACTGTTTGTCATCGTGGACTGTGGTCACATGTGTACAGATTTACCCTTTGGACACAATCTTCAAAGGAAAGTCACTGTGTAGCTGGCGCCCAAATTCCTGTGTCATTTGTCACTGAGATCAATCACGATCGCTCCAGTGAGCATTACTGACGAACCCTCTGCTATCCACCAATCAGTCCTGGTTCCCATAATGAGCCAGTGAGAGGGATGATATGCGGGTGGGAGGACGCCGTTAATCCCCAGTAAGCATGCTGCATGTCAAACGGCCCTGCTCAGAGATTTACAGGCCAGTGTTGAGGTCACTCCTCTGTCTCCACTGGGCGGTTCAGGCCTCGTCTCATTTTGCTCTGCCCCGGCCTGGTTAACTGTCTGTGGGGGAGGAGGAGGTCCCAGAGCCCCTTTAAATCTAACTGCTGTCCAATATTAACTGCAGCACAAACAGAACAGCGGTAAACAAAAGCAAAGTAAACACACTCCCAAAGGCTTGGAGGACAAACATGGACGGACAGACAGACAAACACACATTAACTGTAGCAAGCTTCACAAGCAGTATTTAGTCCACGAAAAAAACTTTTAACAATTGATTTAATGATGGTAAATACTTTATTCGACTCATCAGATTAAACTGAGGAAAATAATTCATTTTTTCGAGCCCAGCTGTTGCCCTCTGGGATACATCCATTCAGACCAAACCTCAACACACACACACACACACATACACACAGAGACACACACACACACATACACGCACAGACACACATTCAATTTTCAATTTTAATTTCAATTCAATTCAATTCATTTAGTATCGCCCAAAAACCCAAATTTGCCTCAGAGGGCTTTACAATCTGTACACATACGACATTCTCTGTCCCGGGACCCTCACATCGGAAGAGGAAAAACCCCCCCCCCCCCCCCAAAAAACTTTAACGGGTACACTCAATGAGTGTTGGGTGTCCTTCACTCTGTGGGATAAAGTCTCCATCTTTCCCTCCATCCATCCCTCCCTGCCGTCGATCTGTGAAGTCCCCGGCCAGGTCCAGCTGTTTGGACCCCAGTCACATCCCTGTCCTTCCTGGGTGTCCCCACTTTCCCTTTCGTCTATCCCCCGGGGACGATTAAGACCTCCTCCAGCACATCATCCACCACAGACCAAGAGCCAGCTGCACTCATCCTCTGTTTTTTAAAAATAGGCTGGGATATCAACCTCTTCAGCTAAGAGACCTGGGGATAGAGGAATGTCTCCGCACTTCCCAGATCCTTCATATCTTTGTGAATCCTCTGAGTAATTGTCTGTGTGTGTGTTTATGTCTTTGCAAGTGTGTGTGTGTGTGTGTGTGTGTGTGTGTGTGAAGATAGATCCCGTATTACTAGCTGGAGAGAGGATTTTCTGTCCAGATGAGAGAGTGGACTGAGTTGGAGATGAGCTTTTCGGCAGGGGGGTTTTTCTCTGCCTCGGATGGTTACTGCTCAACGGAGCAGCTCCAGTATTACGGTGAGTCCACACTGACACGTCTCTTCTGACTTTCTTTTCTTCATATCATTTCTTATAATAATAGATAAAGCACTGAAGATAGAATAAATGATGTCTTAGTTGGACTGTCGAAACTTGATACCAATACATTTAACACCAGGAAGAGGAAAGACTCGATATTCAGACACGAGTGTCAATGTCTTATGTGATTTGAATGTGTGGAGATATTTTAGTTGCAAAGTATTTCCAGTGTTATCAGTCAATGGTAAATTTAGTCAAATGTGTCGTTATTGGTTCCTGGTTTATTTCTAATCTGCGCTATCAACTGTTGTTTCCGCTGTTGTAAAGAGTTTCTTCACCCAAATTAGGAAAACAAATTGTCTCACTTACTGCAGATAGTTTTGGTTGAATTTCTTCACGTTTTAGATATTCACTTCTAAGATTTCAGACTCCATCCCAATACAATTGATGGAATAAAGAAAATAATATATTTAGATATAAATATATAATAAATGCATTTCCTTTGTGGTGCCTTCAGCTTTGACAATATAGATACCATCAGTGTTAAGAAAGAAAGCATGTTTGTTTGTTTGTTTTCTGTAATATGGGTGAACTGACCCTCTGAAGTGACACCAAAATGTAAGGGAGCTCTGCAGGACAGGCCCTCTAGACTGGTGTCACATCAAATAAAGTCTACTCAAGTTTATTTATGCACTATTTTTGACCCTTTTCATTATATATTCATTATATAATACATTTAACAATATCCCATATTCATCACTGGTGTTTAACAAAAGTTATGTATGGATCCTTTAAAGGTGCTAAATTTGAAATTCAGTGCATTAATATAGCAGCAAACAACTAATAACGTAGTAATGTCTACCTGAGCAGAGACTGAAGTCACTCTTCCTCTCTGTGTGTTGCAATCCGAGTTTCTGCTTTGTTTACATGGCCGCCCATGCATTTTAGTGCATGTGATTCTTTCTGTTGCGCCCCACTAGCTGGCTAACGGCCGCAGCTTTGCACTGCACTCATATGTCGGTTACAACTGAAAACAATGTCAAGGCCCACGGCGTCGTCAGGGAAGAGTAGCATTATTCAATTATTATTAGCGCTGGAGCCGATCACAGCTGGGCGAAGGCAGGGTACATCCTGGACAGGTCGCCAGGTCTGACACATAGAGACAGACACACACCTACGGGCAATTTAGAGTCATCAGTTTACCTTAGCTGCAGTTCTTTAGACTGTGGGAGGAAGCCGGAGAACCCATGCTTCCACACAGAAGGCCCGGCCAGCCCAGGTATCAAACCCTATCCCCTCTTGCTGTGAGGCAAGAGGGGCCACCACACCACCGTGCAGCCCGACCCTGCTGGCTCAGTCAGCACTCATACTGTTCTTTGTACTGTTCATGCTGTCAGCATGTTAGCTGCTAGCCGCTCTTTGTTGAGGGCCATGAGCAGGCAATAGATATGCTCTGAATTCCGTATTGTGCGCCTTTGAGTAAGTAACTCATACATTATATTGTTATAAAACAAGGATGTGACTGAACTTTCACAGTTGATGAATGAAATGAGCGTTTATTTACCACCTCTGAGAACTCGCTGACATGAAAAAAATTGTTCTTGAGGAGTTTCAGCCGGCTCGATGCATTCACAGCACGCAGGGAGGCTGAGTGTGCATCGGAGGATCTATTTATACTGACATGTATTCCCCCTGTTGTCTCCCCTCCTGCCCTCAGGAGCAGGGGGAGGAGGACGGTGGAGGCGCAGCTATGGGGGGTAGTTTGCTGGGGTTGTTTGGCTCCCTAGTGCGTGGGATGGAAGGGAGGCTGAGGAGTGTTTAGACAGTGTTCAAATGGTTTACAAACAGTGCGAACCACAGCGCTGTCACATGCAGAGAAAGCAAGGACCCCCACCCCCCCGCCACAGTCTGGTGAAGACAGGAAACATCTGGAGAGAGAACGAAAGAGGACAAAAGGATGGAGTGAGGACGGGTTAATCAGTGATGATTCTGATATTTACTCAATCAAGGGTGTCAATCAACTTAATGCACCAGTTTTCTACATCTACTTTGTCATTTGTCATGAAAACCTCCAGGAAATGTCTGGGGTCCAAAAGGTTGAAGACTGATGACTGATAAATAGTCGCAGTGGCAAAGTATTAAAAGTACCAGACCGTACCATTCCCTTTGGACTTGGATGGATCAGAGAGTGCAGGACTGGCTGTGTCCTCAACACCGAGGTAGAACAAGTCTTGGGGAAAGTGAGAGGGAGAAATGTTCCAGTTCTTTAAAGGTAATGAGGTGATGAGCAGGTGACATGGGAAGTGTATTTTGTGAGAATGCTGTGACTTCAGGATAAGAAGATTGATACCATTTTCTTATATTTACCGTGTGGCACTGATCCTCTCAACTAACTAACGAAGACACATTTTCCATATAATCCGATTGTTTTTAGCCCCCATCTTCATGCAACGTGTTTTACCCTTTAAATTTACATCTTCAGCAGTCCTGAGACTCCTGACAGCTGGGTGGGCTCTACGTTTAATCAGCGCATAAAAGATCCCACAGCAGTCCCAGTCGTGCTGGTCCAGCTGTTCTTTCAGAGGCTGCCAGTGGTCACACATGTTTTCTCAAAGGAGACGGGACTTGCAAAACACAAGCTGCTGATACACGCTCAGAGACGTCTCAGCCCGTCACAACACGGAACGGCCATTACAGACTGAATGAGGCATCCAGAAACGGGGATCAAAAACTCCTTGATGGCACTGGGAGCTCTCAGCTGCATCCTGTTTCAGCAAATTCACAAGGCCTCAATCTCAGCTTTTTATTATATCCCCCAAGAACCATAAAAGCAGTCACACGAGTCACGTAAGACCACATTCCTACGACGCTCTTTGACTTTGTAACAGCCTAATAGTGTTCCTATAATGGTCATTCATGTTTCTGTTCTTGCTATTGCACTTCAAGAAATTGTCTTTTTTGTGCATGTGTGTGTGTGTGTGTGTGTGTGTGTGTGTGTGTAGGTGTGTGTGGATGTGCATGTGCATGTGCGTGTGTGTGTGTGTGGGTGGATGCCTTGTAAACAGGGAAATCAATAGCCAGGTTTCTCATGCTCCATGTAAAAAATCATAAACCAAGATAAGACTCAAAACCAGGATACTAGTGTACATGTTAACGCATTCATCCTTAAAGGATACATTTGGTAATAGTCAATTTACTCTATTTATCTCATTGACAGCCAGTCACAAATAAACTGTTTTATATTTTCAAAAAGCTCAGTCATTTTCGAAAACTGCTGGTCACTGTAGTTTTTAGACAATGTTACTCAAAGAGGAGTAAATAGGGCATTTGTTGGGGACTATTTTTAACTGTGGATGAATCAGGGTAGGAAATTTACATATTTTTTAGGGGGGCAATTTTTGCCCCCACTGACTGAAATCCAGGGGCATTTTCAAAGAATTGGGGGCACTTTTTGAAACTTGTGAAATAACATTTAACCTTTGTTCAAAATAATAAATATACTTATTTAGGCTTACAGTATATGAGCAATTGTCATCAAATGGCAATAATAATAATAATGATAATAATAATTAGGCAGTAGTCTACAGATTCAAAGTGTTTTCTTAGATTTTTTGAACAAAAAACAAACATAAATCAGACAATCATATTCAATTTATTCTTATTTCTTTGTGGTTATTTATTGTTATTATTACATTTTTTAAACAACTATTAACAATTATTAAGTCAACGATGCCTTGATTACATATACATCAGTCATTGTATGGAATTATTGAGAAAGATATTTTTGTTTTCCTGAACTTATGCATCAGTCATTGTGTGGAATTTTTGAGAAAAACATTTTTATAGCACCTTATAAATTTAAAAAATGTGCCATTTGAAGGTACAAATTCAGTTCAGAGTTTTTACTTAGTAAAATATCTTAATTGACTGTCAGTCAGGTATTATTCATTAGCAACCCTCAAATCAAAGAATAAAGACACTTTATGCACAATTTAGGTGTATTTTCCCTTTAACTCACGAGATGCAGGTAGCATGTTTTATACTTAATGTGAATATAATTCATTTAATCTAATTTCCATTATGCAATATGTATACTTTGTTGGCATCTTATTCTGAAAACCGGATGTTCGTCTGAAGAAACCGGATGTTGTCTCACGTTAATCTTTCCGCTAACTTTCAAAGTCCTTCGCTCGCTCCCGATCTGTGCCGTTTGAATGAGTTTACCGTGAATGTCAGCATATAGGTGCACTAACATGTGAGTGTCTGCTGAGTTGACCGCAGTCACAGGTCTGATTAAGAAGCGCTCCATTTATTTATTCGTTTAGAAAGTTCGGCGGCATTTTTTGCCCCTCTCCTAGTGATATCAGGGGAAAAATGATATTTCTTAGGGGCAGTTTTGCCCTTTGCCCTCGTGTATTTCCGACGCTGGGATGAATACACGTTTGGTGCTCCAGTATTTTCGGCAGCAGGGTGAATATGTGAGATTGACTCAAAATTGACTACAGTGCCCATGTTCAACTTAATGAAGGAACGTGTCACCTGGTGCAAGAGTGACACATTGATGTGCTTCTAATTTTGGACAACAATGGAGAACAGAGGAGTACGATATGTCAGGCTTAAGCCACACAGACAGTACTTGGTGGTACATGTCTTTCTATGAGGTTTGTTGACAATGATAAAACATATAGAATATCAGCCATATCCTAAACAAATTGGATGTCAGTTACATGGGGAAACAAGGCAGTTTGATTTGATAGAATGGGCAGAAAGTCAGCACCAGTGAGGATGCACTGTTTTCCAGGAAGTGGAAAGGAAGTTCCAAGAAGTGAACAGTTTTCTAAGAAGTTCAAATTCATTTCTCATGCGTCAGATCAATAAAATAAATAAATGCCTTAATACTCTTGCTCTGATCCTTTTCCTTTTGTATCTGGATCTATTGCCAAAGAAAACACAGTTCACTCATTAGTTTTTAAACTTACATCTCTGACCCCCAAAACAATTATTAAAGTTTTTTTTTCCCCTGGACTTCCACCTTTTTCTATTCCAGACATGCTGGCTGACCCTCTGGGCTACCCCCTACAGGACCCTGACCTTCAGCTGCTCCCTTGCAGCCAACAACAGTACAGCCCCGCCAACCTGCCCTTCTCCCTCTATGGCTCTCCACCCTCTTCCACCTCCTCTCCATCCTCCTCCTCCTCTTCGCAGCCCTGCCATCCTTCGTACCACTACAGCCCTCATTGCCTGGAGGCCCCCTGTGATCCCAGCCTTGAGCCCCACTGTGGGGTCCAGGCTCAGGGGCTCGGAGTGGTAGGACTGCCCCTGGGGCGGAGGACACGGGTGGTGTCGGGTGGGAAGAGCAGGGGTCAGGAAGAGCTGTGTGTGGTGTGTGGAGATAAAGCGTCAGGGTATCACTACAATGCTCTTACCTGTGAGGGATGCAAAGGTATTTCTCCCTTTCCAATTTTTTTAAAAATGATTTTCTCCATCGCTGTATGTACAAGCTAATCTAGAGAGGTTATATTTCAGCCTCACCTGGTCCTTCTTTCTCTCTACTTGTAGGTTTCTTTAGGCGTAGTGTGACTAAAAAGGCTGTGTATCACTGTAAGAGTGGCGGTGGCTGTGAGATGGACATGTACATGAGGAGGAAGTGCCAAGACTGTCGGCTGAGGAAGTGCCGTGCTGTGGGAATGCTGGCTGAGTGTAAGCGACCTCTACTGTGATTTAACTTAAAAGTATCCAATGGAGTATTCAATGCCTACTTAAACAATGTGCATTTAACTGATTTAATGCATCTTTTTTTTTTTCTCAGGCCTTCTGACAGAGGTGCAGTGCCAGTCCAAACGACTGAGGAAAGGTTGTAAAGTCAGAGGACATAAGGAAGAGGAGAACCCATACAGCAAGAGGGTCAGCTCTACCAGCAGGCTACCGGGGCAGGTAATAGAAAGCAGGGCCGAGCCAGTCTGACTGGATAAATGGCGGTTTGTTAGCCGTGCCAGTGGCATTGCCCTATAGCGATAGCAGTGTTGGTCTGTAGATTGAGCCATTCTGGTCTAGACTGAAATATCTCAAAAGCTGTTTCGTGGATTGCCATTACATTTTGATGACATTCATGGTCCCCAGAGGATGAATCCTACTAACTTTGGTGATCCCTTGACTTTTCCTCTTGTGCCACCTGTACTTTGTATGTAGTGCTAATTGACCCTTCACTAAGCCCGCTCGGTCAAGCAGTCAGAGCCACCATGGAGTCCACACTATCACTAACTGCACTCCCTGAAGGATTATTATCTAATATTTTGAAAAACAAAAAAGTGATTTCGGAGAGAAGCAGGTGGAAGGGTCTACAGTACAGTATCTGTTTAAAGGATGTCAAACTGACCCAGCAGTGAAAACAGGTTAAAAAGATGAAGATAGAAGCTAAATCCTACACATTACAGCAGGGGTCTCAAGCTCAATTTGGCTCGGGGCCACTGCTGGTATTGCCATCTCATAGGAGGGCCACTTTAACTTGCAAGTACTACAAGAAAGCGCAATATTTTTGAAAATTAGCTTTTTTATTTCCATTTCTAGCACATTTCCGTCAGACTTAACAAAAACAGGCAAACAGCAGTTTTTATATATTTTTACATTATAAGTTTTCCTTACATTATTCTAAATTACTTATTGAATACATTTGTACTTTATTCTATTTCCTGCCAGACAGCAGGCAGGGCGTTTTGTTGCCCTGATGGAGGTCAAAGTTGAAACCCTAAGTACAGCTTCAAGATGGGCATCACTAATCCTGGACCTGAACTTGCATTTGTTAAAGTTCAGTGTCGATTAAAGTTTCTCACACAGATACGTGCTTCCAAAAAGGCACAAAAGGCTTTGGACTGTTCTCCGTGTTTAGTTGAGTCATGATGCTTAAGATTGTATTCCTTTAAAACAGAGACTTTTTCTTTGTAAATCAGGCAAAGTAGCATTTCCATTAAACTCCACAAAAAATACTGCAATGTCCATCCTTCTTGAAATTGTCTGTGTTCATCATCCACTTTCCTTTTCGGTTTGGAAAGAGACATCTTTGTTGTTCGCAGCCAAACAACTAATAAAAAGCCCCGCGTGTAAACTGCTCTCTTCTTATCCAAAACTGCCCGGTCATGTGCGGTCACCTTGACCTTTGCCATTATTTTATGCCAAACTTAGTCATTGTATAGTATGTTACAAAAATGTCATAAAACATGTCACTGAAAAGTCCTAGTATAATATGTCATACCAAATGTCATAGTATAGTAATGACTTAAATATGTCATAGTATATGCCATAAAATGTGATGAAAATGTCATGAAAAGTCATAGTTTGTCAAACAAAAATGTCATAGTCATAGTATAAATTATGTCATTGAACTGTTATCATATATTGTGTCACAAACAATGTAAAAAGTCATAGTATAGTATGTCATAAAAAAACATCATAGGGTACTTTCTATCTCTTAGTTGTTACATGAGCAAGTTATATCATAATCCTTATACTGGTTTAACCAGATGTTAACTTTCATCTACCTCAGGCTTTGTCTGCCAGTTTAACGCGAGAACAGAAGTACATGGTGGACAGGATGGTGGAGGCCCATCAACTGTACAAAGCACAGGACAGCAACCACTGCAGGGTAGGTCACAGTGTGGAAACATCGGTTGTTTTTTCCAAAAACAGTTACATTTTTACATTGCCCTCATGGTTTCCTGTGTATGTCTGCTCAGTTGCTTGAGTGGTCGTGTATAGATGAAGGGGAAGGCATGTCTGATGTTGCGTCACCCCAACTGCAACGACTGCTGCAGTTTGCCAGGACAGTGCCAGGTAAGACTCATGGGAATATGTGACCTTCAGGATCTCTGATCTGTAATTAAGTACAAGTAGTTTTTAAATAACAAGGAAACGTGAATGAGATCAAAGAGAGGGGATTCAAATGGTTTATCCCATATGTGATACATGATAATACCACTTATAAATAAAGACTTCAAAGACACACTTGTTGGCATACTTCACTTGGGAAGTGTTGTAATTGGTTTCCAAATAGACAAATGGCATAATGATTATAATAAAAAAAAAACCTACAAGATGAATAGTCGAGTAGAATAAAGGACACACAGAACTACAATATGATATAGATGTACGTACTGCCATCCATCGGCATACCATTGTGTCTAGCGAGTGATGATGAGGCATACCAGGGAGTAAATACAAAATAGAACTTCATCAAATTCTGTGATATAACCTAGCTGTCACTCAAAGAACATCATGAAAAATCAAATAAACACAACATATATCCAAACAAATAACGATGTTCCCCTCACAGGCTTTGACCTCCTGGATTTTTCTGACCAGAGCTCTCTCTTGTCCGCCTCTTCGCTGGAGGTCATGTTCCTGCTCTCAGCACAGCAGTTCTCCCACAACCCAACAAGCCCCAGTCCAGGTGAATAAACCGACACACACACTTTCAATGGTCATACTAGCAGTCTAGTTCAGTTTGATTCATACTGTGTTTTTCTCTTGTATCAGCCCTACAGATTTTCAGTATGTCAACACACAACTGGTTGAGAAACGTAGAGTCAAAGGAAAACATCCACAGTAGGCCGCTGGTCAATTCAGGTGAATCCAGAGATACAGTCACTCTCAAAATATCAAACATTTCACAGGCTGTGAAAAAAAGCAATTCACGGTATTCCTAAAAAAATGAACAATTTCCTATTTGCTGGTGTGAACAGGAGGCAGCGAGGATCTCTTCGGGCCGGTGCTCAACTTCTTCCACAGCATGGCAACGCTGCGGGTGACGGAGGCAGAATACACCCTGCTCACTGCGACAGCTCTGCTCTGCTCAGGTCAGACACCAGGAATCTGTACGTTTGGTTAGAAATAAGAAAACAGCTTTCAAATTAAGACACGCAAATGCTCTATTCCTCTGTAAATAATCAGTATAAACCCATCTGGAGCTCTTCAGCAGGGTTTAATGGTAAAATGACGCCTCCGAAGGATTCACTTATAGTCTGTGTCAAAGGGTCTGACTTTATCAAGGCTTAGAATGGCTCTGTAACTTATCTGCTCTGTAGCAGGGGTTTTCATAGTCTGACATCTGCGCCAAACAGTAATTGTTTGGCGAAGTGAGTCAGTCAATGTTTGGATACAAACACAAACAAACAGATCCAGGCGTCACAACTCTGTGTCCCTGTTCTACAGACCGTGCGTCCCTGCAGGCAGCCAGCTGCGTTGAGAAAATGCAGGAACTGATCCTGGACCTGCTGTCCAGGGTGTGCGGGGCCCAGGCTGGAGCTGCGCGAGGGGGACCGCAGAGGTTTGGTCGCCTGCTGGGTAGACTGACAGAGCTACGAACCCTTCGTCACAACTACCTCCTCCTGACAAGACGGCAGCCTGGACACTGACACAAGAGGACACACCACAAATGGTGAAAACTACCACTATCATGTCGGGGGAGTTTCATGTTTGAATTGAAGGACTAGATGATCCGGTACGAGCTGAGCAGCGTTGGATTCTTTGGTCTCACACACCAGTCTTCCACCATGTTAACTTCGGTTCATTCAGTACTGCGGTCATTATTGAATTTTAGCTTACGATGGGACTGAAATGTGTTTGTGGATTGCTGTAATTTGTTTGGACAAAATATATTTTATCAGCCTTTTTTTTTTTTAATAAGTGTTGTTATGGCGTCACAACTAACATTTACAACTAACAATACTTTTCACAATGCCGAATATTGGTAAAATAAAAATGAAACGCAGACTGTGTGCTAGCTGGAGTTCATCAGTGGAAAAGGTGGACGTCACTTTCACCACACCTGTTAGCTGTTGTTGAGCTTTTAAGCCGATGGTCTGAATACTTGATGTAAAGCATTTAAATATTTTTCAAGTGATTAATACAAATTAATACTAGAATGAGAATTGATACTACCTTTGATTTAAAAAAAACATCAACAACATAAAACTGCAGTTTCCCAAAATGTTCAAAATGTGGAAATGCTATTGAGACTAAATATTTCTTAAAACATATACAGGTACAAGCTTACGGTATATTTTTCTCATTTGATAAAATTGGAGCTCTCGACAATAAATTGGATATTCAACAGTGAATGATGGCAGTTTGGTCTTGTGTGAAATCCAAACAAAACTAAATGTTTTTTAAAACCTCACTTCATTTGTTTTAAATATGATTTAATACTCAACTTTATCCAAAATAACTATATTTCTATAGTCCAAAAAGAGATCAAAAAAAGAAATTCAAATATCAAGAACAATTAGCTCATTATGCTGTATGCACCGGCCACTTTATTAGGCACACCTGTTCAATTTGCTTGTTAACACAAATAGCTAATCAGCCAATCACATGGCAGCAACTCAATGCATCTAGACATCTAGACGTGGTGAAGAGAACTTGCTGAAGTTCAAACCGAGCATCAGAATGGGGAAGAAAGGGGATTGAAGTGACTTTGAACGTGGCATGGTTGTTGGTGGGGGCTGGTCTGAGTATTTCAAAAACTGCTGATCTACTGGGAAATTCATACACAACCATCTCTAGGGTTTACAGAGAACGGTCCGAAAAAGAGAAAATATCCAGTGAGCGGCAGTTGTGTGGATGAAAATGCCTCGTCGATGTCAGAGGTCAGAGGAGAATGGGCCGAGTGGTTGGAGATGATAGAAAGGCAACAGTAACTCAAATAACCACTCGTTACAACCAAGGTATGCAGAACACCGTCTCTGAACGCACAACACGTGGAGCCTTGAAGCAGACAGGCTACAGCAGCAGAAGACCACACCGGGTGCCACTCGTGTCAGCTAAGAACAGGAAACTGAGGCTACAATTCGCACAGTCTCACCAAAATTGGACACTAGAAGATTGGAAAAACCTGGTCTGATGAGTCTCGATTTCAGCTGCGACATTCAGATGGTCGGGTCAGAATTTGGCGTAAACAATATGAAAGCATGGATCCATGCTGCCTTGTATCAACGGTTCAGGCTGGTGGTGGTGGTGTAATGGTGGGGGGGATATTTGCACACTTTGGGCCCCTTAGTACCAATTGAGCATCGTTTAAACGCCACTGAGTATTGTTGCTGACCATGTCCATCCTTTTATGACCACAGTGTATCCATCTTCTGATGGCTATACTTCCAGCAGGATAGTGCACCATGTCACAAAGCTCAAATCATCTCAAACTGTGTTTTGAACATGACAATGAGTTCATTGTACTCCAATGGCCTCCACAGTCACCACATCTCAATCCAATAGAGCACCTTTGGGATGTGGTGGAACGGGAGATTCTCATCATGGATGTGCAACTGACAAATCTGCAGCAACTGCGTGATGCCATCACCTCAATATGGACCAAAATCTCAACACTTTGTTGAATCTATGCTACGAAGAATTAAGGCAGTTCTGAAGGCAAAAGGGGGTCCAACCCCCGTACTAGCAAGGTGTACCTAATAAAGTGGACGGTGAGTGTATGCACACACACACACACCCCACCATTGCCCTCTACAGGTAGTTGGACACGACAAAGCAGTGATTGCGGCTGACTCGGCACTGGTGGATCATGGCGCTGTTGTACTCCACCTGGACAGACTTACGGATGCTGGACTGGCGGCCTTATGCGACCTCCCATTATGCGCAGCTTGTCCGCTGAGTCGGTTGCACTCAAGGGTGTCACCTTGTCATGTGGAAGCCACTGCCTAGAGTACTAAAGATAGAGATTGAAGATAACCACTTTCACTGCTTTAGACCGGTTTGCATGATTCAGACCTACAATGCCTATAAAAAGTATTCACCCCCCTTGCATGTTTTCCCCTTTTATTGCTTTTATACATGAAATCATGGTCAGAATAAATTGGCTTTTGTTGACAAAAGCTTCTTTCATGTCAAAATGAAAACAGATTTTTACAAACTAATGTAAATTAATTAAAAATATATAGTGTAAAATAAGTGTTTGCATAAATATTCACCCCCTTTAAAGTGACAACCCTAATTCAACAGAGGTCCAGCTAGTTGATGCCAGCAGTGTCACAATTAGTGAAATGGAGATCACCTGAGTGCAGTTGATGTGTGTCAAGTGATTGTAGTATAAACACACCTGTGTCTGGGAGGTCCAGTCTCTGGTTCATCAGTATTCCTGCTACAATTGCAACATGAAGACAAAACACTCCAAGCAACTCAGAGAAAAGATTATTGAAAGGTATGTCAGGCGATGGCTACAAAAAGATTTCCACTGGTTTCTAAACTGAGAACACATTTAAGGATTTAAGGGGATGTATCAAACAGAAAAATGCTAAAATAAATCTAAAAGTTGTCTTACCTGCACAGTTATCGTCCAACTCCCCTCAGCAGGTGCTCCTCCTCGATTGGCAGATGACTGAGGGCCTTTTTCAGGCTCTTCTGTTGTCCACGATTGTAGTGATCCAGTAGTTTAGTTCGCCAGCAATATTCATATCCAGTATATTTTCTTAAACAGTGTAAAACTCAATGTTTTCTATTTGTCAAATATATTTTTTATTCTTCAGTTTTAACATTCAGTACAGCTACAAGTTGTAAACCTTACACAACCCGTCTCTGCAAAAGTTATTGTAATGCACCAAATTGGGCAGTGTCTCATAACAGAACAGATCTATTGAACACTGAAAGCCAAACTGGACGGTAAATTAGATAGACTTTGTTATCAGGCAATATTGTAGATTATAATTATGTTCTCGCTGTGATTAATCACACAGCATTTTAAGCGCTATCTTTACTTTCTTGTTCTTGGGTAACTACATGCCTGTAGTTGTGGAAACATAAAAAAGTAATCTTATAAGTTACTGCTGCGTGTGTTGTCCTTGCAGCTCTGCAGGTTTGTGTTGAACAAGGTGCACTGCGCATGGGACTGGACTGCTTAAAACTCCTGTGCCAGCAGTCGAAGATGGAGGCCTCTGGTGTTGGGACTGCTCGTCTTGCTGCCTTTCAACCGAGGATTTTGTATTTTCCTGTTTTCATGTTAATAAATCGCATTGTTTTTTTTTTATTTTTATTTTTTTTTAAAGGGCGTCTTCTGTGACTGATTTGGCGAGTTATGAATCTGTACGCTTGGTCTAGAATAAGCCAATCAGCTGTCAAGAAAAGACATGCACAACCTCTATGCATCTGTGAATGATCAGTATAAACCCACCTGGAGCTCTGCAGCATGTTTTAATAGTCAAATGACACCTTAATGATTCACTTAGTTTGTGTCAAAGGGTCTGACTTCACTTAAAATGCAGTCTGACAACTTCACTCATGCGACACGTATACTGTATGTTTGCATACAAAGTGTTTTTTATCTGATTTAGATCAGACTGTGTTGGACTGTTCGGTCTCACACACCAGTCTTCCACCATTTTCTCGGTTAACTTCAGTTCTGCAGCCATTATTGGATTTTAGCTTGTGATGGGACTGAAATGTGTTTGTGGATTGCTGCCGTTTGTTTGGCCAAAATATATTTTTAGGTCTTTTCTATGACTAAACAGCTAACAGTACTATTCACCACGCTGAACGTTGTAAATAAAACACAGACTGTGCTAGCTGGAGTTCATCAGCGGAAAAAGAGAATTTTCTGACTGAAAACCTGCGACATCACTTTCATTTTTGAGCTAACGTTCTGAATCGTTGCTTGTAAAGCATTTAAATATCTTCCAAGTGATCGTGATTAAATAACACTGCACAATGGCTGTTCTCATCTTTGGTTGTGAAAAGAAAAAAACAAAACTGCAGTCAAGTATCCCAAAAGTCTTTTAATAGAGCATTGATTTCCCAAAATGTGGAAATATTTGTTTTGACAATATTTGGTGAGCAGGTAAAATATGCAGGTATTACAAGCTTATAAAGGTGTATTTTTCCATTTGATAAAATGGGGCTCTCGACAATAAATAAAATATTCTGGGGGTCAACAGTGAATGATGGCGGCTGGTCTTCAGTAAAATCACCACCAAACCAAATGTGAACTTATGTTAAAATGTTGGCCGCATGTCTTTTTAAACTTCACTCCATTTGTTTTAAATAAGATTTAATTCTCAACTTTAACCAATATAACTGTATTTATATATCCCATAAATAAAGTATTTCTCTGTATCAAAAAGAGAATTCAAATATAAAGAACAATTGGCTCATTGTGTTGTATGCTCTGAATGCGCGCGCACACGCACACACACGCACTGCAGCAAGTCAGGAATCATTTCGTCTCCACAGATACACACAGCCTCGCTTTGCCCCTTGTGGGTTGATTGAAATACGCATTTTAAAAACAGCAACATTAAATTAAAAATAGATAAAACATATGTACACAAAGTGTGCCTTTATAATATACAAGTGTCTTTGTAAAAGATTAAAATGTAAAAAGCTATTGTATAAAAGATGGCAGTGATCCATTCATTTGTCTTCTGCGTTTCATATAAATAGGACAAATCTCTTTTCTGACAATTTGATTCCTTGGCAGTAGCATTAAACGAAACGGAGGGAAATTCTTTTACATTTGATCCAGACACACGGCTTCAACACATCCAGGTGGAGGAAGCAGATACCTCGATACACCCCTGAACAGGGATTTAACGCTTACCGACCGCAGCACCGTGGGACCTCAAGGTAACTTCATTCACATCCAGAGCTCCATGACGACACAAAGGCAAACAAACAGCCCCGCTCTGTGTTTCAGACACTAGTGGTTTGGTAACGAACTACAGTCCAGGACTCCGTGCTGTGCAGAAGCCTCTCTTTAGACCACAGCGTGAATACAAATTAACAACTCGCAGTAGGACCACACCTGCTGCTTTAGGAACCAAACAGAAATGCATAGTGGCTGACTGTGGGCGCGCACAGGGCTCACACAGGGCTCACCGCTGCCCTCTACAGGTAGTTGGAGGCGACAAAGCCGTGGCTGTGGCTGACTCGGCTCTGGTGGATCATGGCGCGGTCGTACGCCACCTGCACAGACTTGCGGATGCTGGACTTGCGACCCTCCATTATGCGCAGCTTGTCCGCTGTGTCGTCGACACCCAGGGCTGTCACTTTGTCCCGTGGGAGCCACTGCCTGCAGTACCAAAAACACAGATGACCACTTTCACTGCTTTAGACCTGTTTGCATCAATTACAATATATAAAACTACACTCATTTTATTTAATTCTAATCATTGTGATCCTCCTTGACTGGACATTTCACCCAGCTGAAATGCAGTCTGACCTCATGGTGGATATCAGGTACATTTGAGCGTGTCAGTTTGTCCCTCACCATGTCCGCTTGTTGTCAAAGAAGAGCACCAGGTAGAGCCTCTCATTGGTCTCCTCCTGCCTCTGCTCCCCCAGACAGAGGACCTCTTTGGGTGGGACAGGGATGGGCACCCCGTTGTGCAGCATGCCCTCCTCGGGCATCTCTGGGTCGATGATCTGAAACCAACACACAGTCAAGTCTCGCTGGAAATTTAGGTCTGTTTCTAGCACCGCACTCTCACACAGCTGGTCTGCGGTCTTAGGAAACTCCGTATTTATTAGATGGTGCTTCATAAACATTTAGAAGAATAAGGGACTACCAGAGCAGGATAGGAGGGATATCCCCGACACTTCGCCCACACCAGATCTAGGGACTCCAGCTCCTTCCCAGCCTCAGTCCTTAGGCTGCCGTTGCCTGCAAAACAGCAGCAGACGGTGAAATGATTTTATGAATAAGAAGAAAACGAATGGGACATACACGCATTTCCAATGAGGTTAGAGTGTCTGATGCTTAAGAGACATTTGTGGGGAGAAGAGAGAGAAAAGAGGATAACAATGGTACGACTGCTATTTAAATTCATGTGAACTTAGACATTTTTAACAAAACAAACAAGAAAAAAGCATACCAGTATAATCAGAGTCTCCATTGACTATCTCCAGAAAGGGAACTTTGGAAAGAGCTGGTTTCCCAAGGCTTCTTTTGGGTGGCGAGCTACTGTAAGACAATGTCATTGTCAATGAATTGTCAATCATTACCATAATCAAACAACCACCGACAACGGATGCACCATGTCTTACATTTCTTTGTGCAGGACTGGACAAGGGCTGTACTCGGAGTCAGACCCACCGTCTTTGTGCTTGTTGAAGCCGTTGGTCAGTCCTGAAAGCAAGTGAGAGAAATCTCAGAAGAAAATGAATAAAGACAAATTGAAGACTGCTCTTTCATCTCTTGAAGGAGAGGGATGAGAAGTACAGCACATTCTAACAATTCCCTATGTGGACACATCCGAATGAAGGTCTTCAGTGCCACAGGTAGTCAGTTCTAAGTAGCTCTGGGTAGAGGATCCTAAACTAATGCAAGTAACTACATAAAGCCTCTCACCACTTTCCAGTGTATGATTTGGTGTCTTCTCCAGCTCACTATCTGAGCACATGTACCGACTGGGGGTCCATTGTTCATTGAGGGTGGGGGGTCCGGGGCTTTTCTGTGGGGTCTTCGATGGAGTGGACACAGGTGTTGAGGATGGGGTACTGGCTGTGGAGTTGGGCACTGTCGGGGTGTTGCTTGAATTGTGGTCCTGCTGCTCCTTTCCGTTCAGCAAAGGATTGTCTCTCTCTCTGAACAGCTTAGCGCCATTTTTTGCCTTTTTGAATAATACAGAGGTTCGTCGTCCGACTCCGGTGGTGGGCCGCGGAGGAGTGCTGAGCTCCGGCAGGCCGTTGGTCACCGTCGGTCCTTCGCTGTGCAAAATGGGGGGCGGCGACACCTGCCGCTCCTGTGGTTTAGTGCAATTCGTGTTCGCTGTGGCGAGGTCTGAGAGGTCACCGTCCATCTTTAGGCGTTTGCAGGGCCAGCTGGGGGACTGGCGCTCCCCTGTGATTGGCCGCAGGGTGGGAGGTTCCAGAGGTGCGTCCCCGCGTCGTGGAGGAGGGGCTGGCCCAGTCGGTTCCAGTGTCGGGGGCGAAGTGGATTTAAGGTCATCTGGAAGAGGAGAAAAATTCAATTCAATTTCACTCAGCGTGCATTTCAAACGGATGTCCATTTAGTATGTCGTGTGATGTGGTGGTGTAGTATTCACACTGGAATATGGTGTCACTTCAGAATGGGTTACACTTTAACCTGCTCAAAGGGAGTTGAGGTATTCTACAGATATGGAGGACCTTATCTAGACGAGTGAATAAATAACTTTCCTCTCACAACTGTACACCAGCAACATGATAACATGGCAGCATTTTAAGACTCAACTGACACAAATCGCAGGTATTGTGCTGCGCACCTCTACAGTAGCAAGAGACTGTTTGACTGGACTAGCCTGGAGTCAGAAGTGGGATGACATGGCATGACTGTACGTGGCCAATGGAGAGTGGTGAGTCCATGAGAGTGATGTACAGAAGAGGTGCAGACATAGAGTGCACTGGGAGAGAGGAGTTGTGAGGCAGCCATGGCTAACGAGACTCTGTGGGCCCCTACTTACTAGACTGGAGACAGTGGGGTGGTTGGGGTTGGTGCGTGGGGGGGACCCTGGCTCAATTACCTGAGGACAATGTTCCGTTAGCTCATGTTCACAACTGGTCTCATAGAAAATAGAGGCTTTTAAAAGGTTTATGCATTGGCAATTTCATACTGTTGAAATGTCAGCGCTTCTCATCACCCACCTTTGTCCGAAGGCGACAGTCCGTTGTCTGCCTTGGCATCTTTGTCGTCATCCTCCTCCTCCTCCTCCTCCTCCTCCTCATCATCGTCGTCTTCCTTCAGATGTCCATTATGAAGGCTGAAGCGGTGGTGTTGGCCCTGCCTGTAGCGGATGTTGTTGATCTCGCGACGAAGCAGGCGGATCCGTCGAGTCCGGGCGCCGCTGCATCGCATGGAGGAGACAAAGTCCATCTTCTCCAACAGCTCCTTCAGCTGTTCCTCCACCGTCATATGAAGCCGGTTGTCTGGATCCAGCACACTGTCAACTGGACACAACAAGAAGGGGTTAGGCTAATGTTTCACGAAAGTACAACAAACATGAATTTAATACTGATATTTAATTGAACAGATTAGTTGACGAGCAACAGCCCAAGAGTAAATGCTCTTGCGAACGAGAAATTAGATCCTGCCTCTGCTCTCAAGAAAAGAGAGCAGAACATAGTGCTGTCGATTTTTTCCACAAAGGCCAGTCAAATTAATTGATCATGAACCAACTCACAACTGCCAGAGCTTTACTTTCATCACTTCAGTTTGTCATGCACACCGTCCACAGACAGCAACAGAGTTACATCTACATGGTGTTAAACTAGCAACACAATAGTACAGGGGTCACTAATAGGCGGACCGCAGTCCGGATCCGGACCCAGACGACGTTGTATCCGGACCCTGGACCAAAAAAAAACCGATTTTATTTTTGACGGAGCGCTTCAATAGTAACCGGTGCAGCTTTTATAGCCTTTACGGTACGCGTTCAGCGGCCAGGAAACACACCGACCAATTACATGCGTTATAAATATTCTCACGTGATGCTACTCTACTAATCAAATATGTGTATTCTGATCAACTTTCCGTCATAAAATGAGTGTTACGCGAGGACAGAGAAGTTATTTCACGTGACGTTCTCTAAAAAGAGGAATGTGGATAGCGAGACCAGAGGGACCAGAGTCTTTAACCATGAATAGACGGACTCGTATCTGTTAATTCTTCCCTTTGTATTAATCTCAAATACAATTTCTCTTTTTAGAAGATGATGAAAATATAATATTGTGGCTTTTTTGGGTGACATGACTTCACTGAATGAACTGAATTTAAAGCTGCAGGACAATTCAGTTCAGTTAATCTTTCTTAAATGAAGTACTTTATTTTAAGATGCACATTTTTTAATCCATTCCTTATTTTACTTGAAATGAGAGAAGATCATTTATTTATTATTAGAGTATGTATGTATTATATTTCATCCAGTTCAATACTTAAAAACTGACAATAAATATTGTTGAGATATTATTCAGTTGTTGACTACATATAGACATTAATACAACTGTTGGCTACTTCAATATATTGGAATAAATCATTGCGCAAGTGAGACATTATTGTGATGTTCTGGACCTTTGCTTGAGGAAATACTCTCTAAATGGACCTCGTGAATTTTAATTGAATTCTCCTGCAATAGTAGATACAAGAGTCAGAGAAACACCTACATTGATGTAGAACAAACAAAACCAAAACAAATTCTTCTTCTTCTTTTTTATAAATAGTTCTCAAAAATGATGACCCAGTTAAATATATATTAGCCATCCCTCTCCTGCCAAATCTCACACCTTATTCAAATCCATCACTTCCCAGAAGAAAATGTCAGACTCCACTACACACAGAACAGCCTGAAATCTCAACATATACTAAATAAGACATGCAACCACCCTGTTTACTGGTGACCACACTATTCTGCTGTCAAGCATTGTCGCTGACGTTCATGCTATTTGCAGAAACAGAACATGAAGAACATTTCATATTATTATACATATTCTCAGTTGGTTTCAGTGAAAAAAGCACCCACAGCCCATATTTATACACAAACTGTAAACATTTTTAGAGAGGGGGCATTTGGTTCTCATTTAGCACGTAAAGGAAAACCTTACCCACAAAATGACCAGTCATGTTCTTGAAGAAAACTCTATTTTTCTCCAATGCCTCCATGGTGAACGAATAATCAAAAAACGTAAAAAAAAAAAAAAAAGTTGTGATGAATTGAAATAAATGGGGCTGTTTAACAACGGCAAAACTATATCAAAACATCCGTTTACAAACTCTCACACAACTCGAGCAGAATAGTCAAAGTCTCATTTATCCAGTAATATTCTCACTACTTCCCAAATGCAGCTTTGCAAAAACTTTACTATTTAAAATGAGCATAAACAGTCTCACACGTGCGCAGAAAAGCTACTCTTCCGTGTGAGTCCGGACGAATCCCGAATGATTTACAAGGCTTTAACGAAGATGCATGTGATAAATGAGACTTGGATTAAACTGCAAGAGCTGTGAGAGCATTTGTAAACGGATGTTTTGATATAGTTTTGCTGTTTAATGAATGCTTCAATTCTTTTCTTATTCTCTATTCACCGTGGAGGCAGGAAAAACTAAGTTTTCGTCACAAAATCACAGTAACAGGGTGAGGAGTAATTGATATACAAATGGTAATTCCTTTCAAACAAAAAGAGCTGAAATAGTAATAATTTCTATTCAGGTATTCGCAGTCACAACTCACACTTTAATTCATGTTCAACAAACAAAAAATAGCACATATCTATTTCAGTCCCATTGAACCACCTTTGAGTTGCAGTGCATTAATGTATTATCGTTGAAATAGAATCATAACAAAATATTTACAAAAAGTTTCTTGATTGTACTGAATCATTTACCATGCTTCTAAATCATATAAGAGGGATACACACAGACCCCTATCTAGAGTAAAACAGGTGTGCGTGTGTTCACATTTCCTGTCGAGTACCACAGGGTGACTTACCGTCCTCCCAGGTGCAGCTGTAAAAGGCTCGTTTCTGCGGCGACTCGGAGAGATGCATGCCAGTGTTCAGGTCCAGGCCGGTGTTGGTGGCTTGGCGCTGTGCATGGCGCAGCACGGCTCCCCCCAAGTCTCTAAGGCGCAGCGCTAATCGGTGGAAGACGGTGTCCTTGCTGTTGTAGAGGAGGCAGTTGGACACCATCAGGTTGAAGTCGGTGTCCAGGTCAGCCACGGAGCGGTAGGCATGACTCTCCAGCTTAGCGCGCATCGTGGAGAAGTCCATGGGCTGGCTGATGAACTCCAGGTAGTCGGGGACCTGAGGACAAGAAAACATAACTCTAAAAGTTCATGAGGAGAAGGGACACATATAGGCAAATAAAATACAAATTAGTAAAAGAGTAACAAAACTGGACAGATTATAAATTATACATAGAGGAGGTGCTGTTTCGGTTGCTCTGGTTCCGCAAGTAGAAATCCAATTAATTTCTCTCCCCACAGACACTTTGCCAGCTTTGATGGGCATGAACCTCTTTCAGTTAAATTATCAATACAAAGGATTACAATCTATATAAGAAAAGATCAGTTTTTTTTGATAAAAAAGTAAAAAGTATAAGCCTGTGTACATAGAAACTTTGGGGGCAGGTTAACTACGCTTCCCAAGGTGCATTTTGGCAAGAAATATCACATCACCTCGCTCTAAAATCTGTCATGTGCACCTCTCACAGCAGGCAGGACCTAAAGATTATGCTGTTGGGGAAACATATTTCAACTATGAAGCCCTGTTTTCTTCATAATTGCAATGATGTTGTGCTCTGAATTTTGCTACACCCCTGATTTGAGCCTCTGACTGGCTTCTTCTCCACAGCAACAGCAGCCGAGGCTCATGGGTATTTTAGTATTTAGAGTCGTCGGACAAAACCAGATTTCTCAGAAAATACAGTGAAATAAACAATAACTGGTGATAACAACAGCTACCTATAGGGTCTTTACATTGGGAGATTCCCAAGTTTGACTCAAGTAACACTGAGCATATCATTTAAATAAATTGGAAAATGGGAAAAAACACTTCCGGTGCCAACAGGCCCTCCAGCTTAACTCCATAGAACCAGTTTGCATACATCTGGTCTCTGGCAACTGGGGTTGGAACAGTGAGTGTCTCACCTCCTTGATGTTGACTGGCTCTGTAAAGATCTGGGCTGTGTCCTTCTCCTGTAGTTGGTCCAGAGTGGAGCGGAGCAGCACCAACATTGGGGTCAACTGCATCTCCAGAGCTTCCTGGTGAACTTTGACCTGCAGAGGATATGCATGTGATGTCACCATACGTGGAAGTTGCAGCCATACAAATTTCAAAGGAAAGTTTTTGCAGACTTCCAAGAGGCTAAAGGGAAGAGAAAAGTGTGACCATTCAAACATCTCAGATCTTCAGACTACATTGGTGAACGCCTTACAATTTGAAACACCCATAATTTATGTACTTTGGATCCTCAAAAGTTCAGATTTGAAATACTGCATTCTGTAGAACTGCAAACATTAAATCGATTAATTGTCAACTATTAAATTAACAACAACGAAAATAATCACAGTATTCTGTACCCTTCATAAGATCAAAAGGGTAAAGGATGAAGTTAAAAGCATGAAAATGAAATACAGTAAGTCGCCACCTTTTTGAGCCTGTGAGATTCCTCCCGTGTACATTACCTGTTCTCGTTTGAGTTTCTCTCTCTTGCGGATGAGCTCCACCAACAGCCTAGCTTTCTCAAGATCATGCCGCAGCTTCTGCCAATATCTCAGAGCTTCTCTTGCAGCAGAAGCCTTCTCATCCACCTCAGGCTACAAAGAACAACACATTTTTTGAGAGGTATTGTATTAACACTTTATCGGATGTATCTAAAGGCAATCAATTCATTTTAGAAATTGTTTGGGAGGACAATGGCTAAATAACGTCACAAAAAATGCTATCATCAGAGAACAAAAATAGTCAGAGAGCCAAGACCGTAGAAAGGTTTCCTACCATGATCTGTTCAGTAATCCTTTGGGTTTGGATGCTAGAGATCAGACGCCGGACCAGCGGCACACCGCTCCTTGACTGCCGCTTCAGTAACCAGTAATAATGCAGCCTATGCATGAACGGTTTCTTTCTCTGAAAGACGATTCCTTTACAGATGATATTCAGCCTGTACAACAGAGATAGATGCAGGTTGGTCTTAGTGTCAACATAACCAACATTGGTCCAGACATTTCCACAAGAAGACTGTTACTTGTAACTGTACACTTACTTAAATTGGTCAAAAATCGTTTGGTTCAACAACAGATGCACAGCATTTTGTTATATTCAAAACAAAATAAAATCTAACCTGCTTGTGGGTATCTGAGCCACTATTACTTGCGGTGAAGCCGTGTGTTGTTCTGTTGACTCGGAGCCCCTCTTCCCTTTCTTTTTACCCAGCTTGGCACCATCTTCAGACTTCCTGCCTTTTTTCGGTGTTATAGGGCCCTCTGTGTAGGCACTCCGTCCTCTGCTGGCCCTCCCTCGGCTGCCCACCACTCTCCCTTCACTCTCCTCATCTGAGACGGCCTCTTGTCCTGGTGGTGAATGGGCCTCACAGAATGCTGTCTTTTTCACAGAGAATGTAGTCCCATTAACGTTTGTCTCTCGCACAGGATCAATCTTCATAAACAGGCCTGCACGCTGAGCACATGTGACGTGAAACGCAGTGTAACAGTTGGCCTTGTGGCACTGAATTGATGCGCCACGGCCCTTCTGCTTGCACAGGTAGCAAGTCAATTTCCAGCGTGCCGTGGGGATGTTACTGACCCCTTCCACTGGTTCCAGAAACACTGTGTTGGCAAAGCAGACCTCAGGGATCCAAATGGCACACACGACATGTGCCCAGCGGCCGTCACTCGTTTGTTTGAAAGCGCCTCCACGGTTCGGACATAGAACACAGTCAACAGGTTTCTGAGGGGATTGAAGGCAGCAGCGGCACAGCCATTGGCCCTCAGGGATGTATGGTACACCATAACACTCCTGGTGGACGGCCAGGTTGCAGGAGTCACAGAAAAGGATGACATTGCTGTTGAGGCACTCATCATCCAGGCACACGCAGCAGAAGGCATCGTCGTCAATAGCACTTTGAGAGGGTGCCCGGCTGCGGGCTTCCCGGTACGCCTCCTCCTCCAGCCGGTCTACCAGCAACTCAAAGTTGTCTGGTGTGACAGCTGAGTAACCCTCTGACGTCCGGCCAGCATTGACCATCTCCAGCCAGGCGGTGTCTTCATCGTCCATGTCATATTCTGCCTCAGCTTCCTGCTCCTCAGCTAACCGCTCAATGTAACGGTAATATCCCGCGGGCAGAGGAGGTGCTTCGACTGGCGTGAAGGTTTCTAACACATGAAACTTAGGTTCAGGGAGGGTCATGTGCTGATGGTGTGATTCGTTAAACTTTTCAGGGGATGGGGGATGAGAATTGGGGCAGCGGTTCTTGGAAGGTGGTGGCGACTTGACAGGAGGGCATTTGGAGTCTTTCCTGCGGCCCCGGGGCGTGATGGGTTTGCGGACAGTTTGAGCACTGCTGGTGGGAGGTGATGACTGCTCACTGTTCTCCTTGTTGCTGTTACACTCAATAATGTCCTGAGCCATCATCTCATCTTCAGTAATAACCTCCAAGGGTTCTAGAATAGAAATGCGATGAAGCCTACCATCTAGTTCCACCTCTACCACCTTCTGGGCCTGGGAGTAAGACAGGGTTTCTCTGGTTGGAGATGCTTTGAGACTGTAAGGGGATGGGGATCGCTGCCGGGCCCCCCCACGCCCGCCAACTGTCCCACGCCTGCCAACTGTCCCATTGGACTTCCTGACATCAGTTCCATCTCCTGCGGCCACCTGGCCTTTTCGACGTGGCTTCCTCATAAGCCACCAGTCACACTTTACCTCCTGTTGGTATAATAGGAAATAAAATAAGAGAAAATGGTGTTGTAGACTGTAAATAATAATAAATATACAAATTTGGTGGTGCTACAGTGAAATGTTATGCCATAATTCCACTCTTGCTGTAGTATTTTGTTGTTATCGTTTGCTTCTGTTATCTTGATTGTGTATTAATCTCCTATTCTTATCTAGCTAGATGTATTGGACAAGCCTCACTTCTTCTTGGGATCATTATAGATTTACAGGACTAAGCTAAATCGAATGCTTTTGCTGTAACAATGCAATGACACTAGGGTCTGAATAGGCTTAAAATGCTCAGTCAAAGCATCCCTATCTGTGCGTTGCATTTAAATGCAGTGTTATTCGGCATGACTATGGTAACTATCACCTGTAGTGTTAACATTCCTTCACACACCTCAACTCGCAAAACTATAATTTACTCAGTGTAATTAGGTAAATGCGTACACCAACGTATTGACAGCTAACGGACACAAAATGAGGGTCACTCCTCACTGTCAATAGATACACGGCAAGAAAAGAAAAATGATTCTCGACTTTATCTCACTGTTGGCAACTAGCTACTATCAGTGCTAGACTCAACCACAGCCGAATAACGACACAAAGGGCACATCCAATCAGCGTTCAGGAAGGCTTGACTGATCCACCCGAGAACCAATCAGCTTTAAGGATACCAGATCAGAGTCATTATTTCGGGAGTAAAATGTCAGCCATATTTACAGTTTTAAACACAACTAAAAGCTCTTCTTCGGATACAATTTAAATTACAGTTCTGTAAATGAATGCTATAGCGGTGCTTTATCTCTTAATCTTGTCAAACGGGATGAGAAAGGCACAGCATTGTAACAATGCTCGTATCTTGACATAAAAGTACAGAGAGAAGTAGCATTAGTTAACGTTACAGATATCACGAGCTAACCTGCTAACTTTAAAAGATAGGCAGAACTAACTTCAGCTGTTGTATTTTAACGTTGACAATGAGCGGAACAGGTTGCCATCTTCAAAATAAATAAAGAGTTCTGAGCCACTCTATAATAAAGAAATAGTACGTAGCAAACTTAAGGCATCTTACCTATTATGGCAACTGACTGACACAGGTAGCTCGACAGCCGGCGGTCTGAAGCCGCTTCTACAGTAATGGTTGCCCAGCCAGCCGCCTCACTTGCTGTACTCTCGAAGCTAACTGCTACCAGCAAGCTACAGTTTTCTGGCACAACCGGTATATTTCGCTATTTTATACCGCTTCCGTTTCTTCACAACAAGGCGGTTGGAGGGCAAGCAGTCACACCCAAAGGTTTACTGAGAACACAGGTGATATATTTGCATTAATAATATGAGAAACATCTCATTATCGACTAAATGTTGTGAGAAGGAGAAATGCTAGCAGTTTGGAGTCCTGAGTATGTGCTAAATCGATACTAGCCCGAGTAAAAACATAGAACTTCCGGATACATGTTTCAAAATAAACTCCTTATTAGGGCAGTGTTTCAATGTGTCACAATTAATAAGACTCTGAATTAAATCGTATGTTCCCCCTCTATCACCATTTCCTGTTGTAACACATTTTCTTGAGATGTTTGATCCATTCCAAACATAGGGCATATCATTTTCAGTGTTTATTTTCTCCTGGGGTATTCTTCAAGAACTTACTTAGAATAATGGATTGGAATGGGAAGCTTGACTTTCAGTTTTGATTGATCATATAGCTGTGCAAAATTAGTTGTCATTCTACATATATTTATATCATTAAATGTTATTTTATTTTGACGACAAATTAGCTCACTTCCGCTTTCATGGTAGCCTGTGAGCTAACGTTACCTTGATAGCAGCAGTTTGATACGTTTAGCCCGCCCCTTTGACGTCACCACGTCATGATTTTCGCGCGCAAGCGACTCAACAGGGCCAATGATAACTCTTAGTACAGCTTTATGCATTCTAAATGTGTAATTTTCAATCAAAATCAGCAAACTATAACTCTGAACTACATGTGGAGTGGAAATTTCACACCTGTTCTGCAATAAACATGTGCGCACACATGCATGCTCATGAAAACTGTTTATTCTTTCAATTTACACACATGCACACCCTCGCCTACTCAAGAGTGTGTCAGACCAGTATTCTATTTTATGGTATAACATGTTTGAAATTAGTGTCATGGTGGGTAGCAAGTGCAAATAGATGACACAATAAATTAAACAGCACAACCTTACAGCAGCCTCTAAATGTACCAGCCCAGTCAAGTACATATTCAAAGGCTGCTACATTCTGGAAAGATCCACAAGAGTTGGGCATACAATTTGGTGCAAAAAAGAATTTATGATATACACAGCATATCAGACTTTAAAGTTGTGAAGTATGGAACCACAAAGTCATACAAGCAGAGACATGAATAAATCAATCAGTTGGGGTCTTTGTTGGTCAGGGGTTTTCAGGGCATTCATTGGCAAATCCTAAACTTTTCCCCCTGATGATCATTTTAATTTGATAACATAAAGATGACATTTTCACCTCAACACTGCATTGGTTTTCATGACAAGAGATTATACTTGACTATCAGTTAGGCCTGTCTTTCTTGGGCAGCAACATGTAATATTTGCTATAAAAACAGAACTTTGTACACATCTTGTCTTATTATTTAATTGAAAAGCCACATTACAGTAAATTCTACAGTAAACTCTGTGACATTCACTCACAATACATTTGCAAGACAATATACTGATAGGGAATGTGTATCATGAAGAGAAATCCACACTTAGGGAACAATTGCACAAAACAAAAGGTGTGTCAGTTTTGATATAATCATTCTTCACTATCCATGATAAAATAAACAGAGTGAATCCATGGTTGGAATATACAAGGGCACCATTGGCAATATGCTGGGGTAGGTTGGGGCATCAGTAGTTACAAGATATTGATCAGGTCACGGAGAAATAGTCAGGGTGTGTTTCCTCTTAGAGTCCCGCCGTGGGAACGGCACAAAGCTTCCCACCTCTCTAAAGCATAACCCTGTGGGCAAAAGGGGAAAAACATTTGTTTTCCGCTTGTGCTGCATGTCCACAACTCCAATACTAATTTAAACAGAAAGCCATTAAAGGTGTATTACTTTATAACATTAATTATTAATTACCACATTAACAGAAGCCCTGCAGCAGGATGTTTGTGGAGTTATAAATCATTCTATATGGCCAACATGGTAAACACTTGAAGAAAAGTCCACTTTAACCATTTCAAAAGCATGATAATAATACAGTTCCAATGTTTACTATTTCCACTATGAGACAACCTTATTACTTCTGTTTCTATCGTTCTCATATAACACAGGAATTGTTTTTAGAAAGTATCTATTCTAAAAAAAAGTTGTAAAATGAGACCAGAACTGGTACTATGACATATAGTTTCTGTGAGATCTGTAAATGACAGGTACACACACACAAGACGTGTATATATACACTACTCAAACCTGAACATTGATTATATTATGGCTCATTGTTTTTTGCTTACGCTTCCACTCATCCAGGGTCAATGTGGCGTTGTCATGGCTGTCATCGTACGATGCAGGCTCAGGTAAGTCCTCTGTGTCCCTGAGGCTGTCGAAATATGGGTGCTCCAGAGCTAGCTCAGCTGTGGGTCTCTCGTCTCCGTCCAGAACCAGCATCTTCTCCAGCAAGTCAATACCTGCAAACAGTCAGTGGAACAAAATAAAGCAACGATTTGATCAAACATAAAAACATCAAATTGTACAATGTTCAATGTTTAAAACACTTTTACTGACATTAGCCATATGGATGGTTGCTGCGAGTGTTTCAGAAGCAGAAGATTGAATTATGTGTAGTCCAAAGTACTATTTGTTTTGTGCCTATTTTGCTGTTTCCAAAAGTTACAAAACAAATTTCTGCTATTGCCGGATACATAAAATGTACTACTTTGAGAATTTCTCCTGTTGTTAATCTACTTGAAGCTTTCATGAACAGGGTGCAAAATAAGTCACTGCAGTGTTAATTCAGAAAAGGAAAGTAGCAAGATGAACATTATAAGCAAAGGAAAAATGATTACTTCAACAACAAACGATTGCTGCTGTGGTGGACCAGTACTGTGGACATTAATAAAAGACTGTACTTGTACTAAATGTGTCTGAAGTTTGATAAAAAGGTAAAAATCTAAATCTGTGGACCGGTCGAGCTCAAGAAAAAGGCTGTTGCTTAACTCACCCTTTGCACTGGCTCTGGGGAACAACGTTGAGAAGTCTTTCCTGGGATAGCGAGGAAGGGTCTTGATATAGTTTTTGGCCTGTGTTCAAAGACACAAGAGAAATTAAATTAAGCATCAACAACTAAATTTGACCAGATATAATGCAAATCAAAGCATCAGCTCATACTGTATCTATTTAATTTTCCTCTCTGCTCATGGACTAGAAATGATTCAAATTACATGTATTTCCTCTGCCTACAGACAGACACACAGACAGACAGACAGACATAGCTTACAATAAACTAAATTATATTCTTCAAAATGATCCAATTGATTGTGTAAATGACAAATCAACTGCTTCAGTCTGCAAATGATACAGGTGTTTCTGTAAAATTCAATGAATCACTCAAGCATCTTCTTCTGCTAAAGTTTAAATATATTCTGTACCAATATCATTCTATGCTCTGCACGTTGCTAAAATGCAATAAATGAAACTGACAGGAGCACTGAACTTAAGTCTAGGTTAGCGATACAGTTTGAGATTGGTGCAAATTTCATAGCATTCCTTATGTGTTATTATAGTGTGATACTAATAGACAACATCATTTATAATTCAGTCATTGTTTCTGTTTTTTATATATAAAACAAAAACATTACTGAATAGGAAAATAACTTTGATAAAATGAATATTTCTATGATTTATTTCCATGTCTTTAAATCATTTTATTTCCCATCACTCCTTCCTGCTACATGCTTTTGTTGAAGCCCTGACTTTTCCTCTGGTGCCACCCTCAGGACAAAGTATACATTTTTACTCCAACTACTGGTAAAGCTTAGTGAAAGGAAAAATCTTGGATCCCAGTTACTGTAGTTTAATGATATACATATATATATATTTATGACATACACACACTATAGTTTGTCCTACCTCTTGGCTGTCCAGCTTCTGTGTGAACTCTGCTCCAGGTACTCCAGTCACTTTCATGATCTGAGTCAGCTGGTCCATGTCTGGTAAAGGTAACAATCAAGGATTGTTTTTTTTTTTACTTGGGAAGGCAAGTTCCACTTAGAAGCAGTAGAAAGTAGGGTTTCCATGCAGGTCCATAAAACTGAATAATAAAGGGAACTGAAAGCCACAAGTGACAGCTGTATTTGCTAGTCGATGCTATAAATCATTAAAGTGCCTGGAGTGCGAAAAAGGACATAAAAAGTCAATCTAAAACATGCAGAAAAATTATGTAATATAGTGCAGAAGTAGCTGCATTGGATGCTGCCTGAGAAACCGTGTTTTTGCTGCATGTAATACTGTATACTGTGATTGCCTTTTGTGTTCCATTCTGCACCTGATTTATAGTGCCCATCATGGAACTGGCTTGAATGGCATTTATTATTACATTAATGAAGAGATATTAAAGCTTGATGTGATGCCATTTAGGAATCATTCAGTACATTTACATTTATGTACACTAAAACAAGTCCAGTGAACACACAAGGCTGGTGAAAGGATACAATCTCTCCCTTTGAAAAGGGTTTTTCCGTTGATCATTTCTGCCATGATACAGCCCACAGACCAGATGTCCACTAGAATAAAAGAAGGACAAAAAACACGAGTGAGAACCCAAGCAGAAAACATGTCACAGTGTTTTAACTTAAGCTCAGTACAGTGCAAATGAGGAAGTTGGCATTTATATGCCAGAGCAAAGTTCCTTGTCCTTGGAGCAGAATCTATTGTGCTGTTTATATTGGAGAATACTTGGTGAGTGATACAATCCCACGGAGGGTGTAAACCTGCACCAGAGTTGCCTCCTGTGCTACAACCTATTCTGTAGCTGCTGTTTACAAAATGAAAAAAGCACCATCCCCTAAAGAAGCATAAATCCTGGGAAAGTCAGTTTGATTGCAGTGACTGCTCTGTCACGGAGTCTCAGCACTATCAGGCTGCTGTCAGACCCATCTCTGTCAACTGCTAACAGATTAAAGAAAAAATAAATAAAATAAGATTCAGTCAACATGAAACCAATGAAACTTCAAATGCATTTCACGCACCAACGGCAGGATTATAAAAAACTGCTGACCCATAAAGTACCATACAAGCCACCGCTAAAGAAAGAAACCCCTGTAACTGGAGATGTTTGAACAGCTACAGCACCGACAGGCCAACTCAATACTAAGACAACAGCAAGGACAGAGGTAAGAAGTTGTAACAACAGCGCTTGTCTTGCCAGTCTGGGTGTAGTGCATCCAGTTCAGAATGACCTCAGGTGCCCGGTACCAACGGGTCACCACGTAGCCCGTCATCTCAGCATCAGTACTGCGAGCCAGCCCGAAGTCCAGGATCTGCATCGGCAGCAAAGAAAAGGAATCACAATCTGGAACATGAAGCCCGTACATGACAGACATCTGTAAAGCTAACTTGTTGTTTGATAAGGTTTTTCATATGCACGTTCAAATGTGTGTAAAAAAAAAAATCATCATCTTATCAAATTTGTTCAAACTGTCATTATTTCCTGACAGTAGTACATGAGACAGATGATCTGTGAAAGAATCAGGGTCCTCTGCCACCCTTTAGTTCTCCTAATGGCATTTGCAAGATTCTACCACGCCCGAAAGAAAACAACCAATCAGAGCCGAGGAGTCGATCACTGCTTTGTGAGTTCTCATCACACTGTCAAACTGAGCAGCGCTGATCCAATGAGAATCAACATTCTGCTACAGCACGTTCATTTTTGGCCTATTTTTGCCTATTTTTGGCCTCAAATTTTTTTAGAAACATATTTTACTGTAACTTTTAGCTGTAAAAGGAGATAGTTGGTGACCCGACTGCCATGTTGGAAACAGTCGAGCCAAAACCAAGCAAACTAGGCTTATTTGTCTCATGTACTCTTGTCAGGATATTGTGATAGTTTCAGCAAATACGAAAAAAAAAGTTGTTTTCATGAGAGTTACCAACTGCAGCTTTAAAGAACATATAGACTGATATTGGCCATATTGGTTCCAATGTTTAAGATCATGCATCAATAGCAATATCTTAAAACATGTTTCTTGACATTAGTATCAGAATCATCTGTCTATTTTTCTAATCTACTATTTGATCACTTTGTAACTGCTGAATCCAATTATTCATCATTTCAGGTTAGCCATGTTCTCCAGTGTAATGCTTGGAAGTACAAACCTTCAGTTCACAGTCTTGGTTTACAGCCAAGTTTCCAGGCTTAAGATCCTGTAAAAAGAAAATGAGCTGAGTGGAGGATACTTATTGCACATCGTGTTTAACGGCAAATTAACTTGCTTGTACTGCGTAGCATCAAAACTGGGACCGGGAGGAGCCTTTAGTGCTCGTAGTTCCTGTAGTTTAAAATGGCTCAATGCCTGAATACCGTAGGATTTTAAACAGGGATTCAAACGGTGAGACTCAACTGTAAGCTGATCATAACACTCACTGCAGCATTTCTGCAGAGTCACTCATAAAATACCGTGACATAATGTGTGATAAGTGTGGCACTGATAGTGAGTGTTGATAACACCTTGACTGTGCAGGAATTACAAGAGTACTAGCAGGCTAACACTGACTGAATCATGTGCATGATCATATTTTCTAAACGCACAGTTCGCTGAGCTCAAACACATGTTCGCAGCTCATCCACAACACACTAATGCCTTTGGTAATAATAAGCATAATCAATAAATATGTTATGATCAAAACATATATCAAAACAAATCTTCATAACAGAGTGAACATTAGTGTGTTTCTACTTGTAAATCTACTACTTCCCTGCAAGGAAAACTAGAAAATTAGTACTTTGTCTTCGGACAACACCAAGAATTTAAAAGACCATTTTAGCGTTTGGACGTACAAGTATTAAGAAGCCACTTATATCTACCGCATATGTAAGTGCTGTATTGATCTAACCCTACTTTCCCTAGACAACACACACACACACACACACACACACACACACACACACACACACACACACACACACACACACACACACACACACACACACACTTGGCACTAGTGAAGTCGGGTGTGGCCGAACATCTCTAGACTTGCAGTAATACATCAGAGAGTCAACTCATCCTACCTGTTGGGGCAGGGTTCGATCTGACTCAATAACAATGACGAAATAAATCAACATTCCCATGGATATCTTTAGCACAGGAAATGGTGCGTAAAAGATAAAGTACAACACAAATCACTGCATGCATTACAATTTCTTAATACTAGCCTTTATCATAGACCAAAACCGTTTCTCAGGATTTGTTTTTAATACCTAATCTTAAATATCTACATTGACATGTGACCTGTGCTTACCCTGTGGATGATTCCAGCCTTGTGAATGTACTGCAGAAAGGGAGAGACGGAGCAGGAAGCAGACGCTGTTATTGCAGCAACATCCAAAATGCATGGTATATGGCATGTACAGTATATATGGTATTTTGTGTCTCTTTAATATGCCTGTTTACATGATAGTTTTATTAGTTTGCACTATTTGTTAACCTGACAAATGTTTAGTATAGTTGAATATAGTATAATGTATATCATACTATATATATATAGTATACACTATATAGCTTATCATAGTGCATTACTTTGTCTGTTTTCAAATAGTTTTTAGTACCTCTCTATTCTATAATTGTGTATATTTGTGTTATATTGACCCATTTAAGATACAAAAAGGTTGACTCTCCACTGCGTCCTTCATTGTATGTATAAGTGTAAGTGCAGACAATTCTCTGAACTTATTGTAGCATATGTTAAAATACAGTATAAATCTGGCATGACTGTGCTGCATGATAACTTTGGAACGCATTCAGTGAGGTTTTGATGAGTCACAAAAATGTTTGACTAATCTTCTCGTGATGCGTCACGATAACATTGTGCGTTTCTGAAAAAGGTCGGCTCACCCTGAGTCCACAGAGCATCTGGTAGACGAGAAACTGGACTTTGTCTTCTGTGAGGTGACCTCGCACCTTCGACAGGTCAGTAAACATGTAAGGCATCACCAGGTAGCTGAGCAAAAGAGAGGGAGAGGGGCAAGAGATGGACAGTATGATTCCCTATATTTAACAGACCAAACACTACACAAGCTTTATTCAGACCAGATCACAAAGAATGCTTCAGAAAAAGCTTTACCTTTGCTGTGTGCTGGTATTTTCTACACCCTGTTAATGTTGTAATCCAGGCCTTTTTACACTTTGATCAAGGAGCTTAGGATGCTTGTGTATGTTTACCTAACACTTACGTTCATACAACCTTCAATATACTCTTCCTCTTTGCAGTATCCTCCTAATTTGCTCTGGCAAAAGTCGAAGTTAAATGTATTGATTTTACCAGCACACTAAACTTAGTCTTTTAAATAAATCAATCTAAAAGTATTCTGTCTTTTGCTTCATACATCTCCACATGTCCAAAGCCCATATCTATCACGAAAAGAGGCATTGCCGTCTCTGCCTGAGGGCTCTGCTAACATGGCGAAGAATACTCACAAGTCCTGGATGTCATCGAGGCTTAAGGCAGATGAAAACACATCGAGAAGTCCTATCACCTGGTTGGAATGAAAAAGAGAGGTGACGAATACAGAGATGCGGGAGCAGACGTGAGGAGCTCAAGTATTTCCAGGATATGCTAATGCTAATGCTATTTAAAGTGGCAATCTCACACTCTAATCACAATCACAACATATTAATCTATCTGCTTTCCCCATGTATTGTTGTCCATGTATACATGTGTTATTTTTTACATTATATTTATATCTTTTTCACGCATAGCAACACGTAACATTACTATTGTTTAGGAGGTTGTGGCAAACCAGGGAAAAAAGACATGCAGATCCAGCACAGGGGGACAGATCCCCAAGCTCAGTTTGGGGGAGGTGATAGAGGGAGCGTTCTCTCAGGTTCAAGTTCTGCAGCCACTAAGCACATGGCATTAGACACACCTGCAGACTATCAGGTAATCAGAGCAGGCATGAGCTCGCCTGGCTCCTAAGCGGCAGACAGGCTGGGGAGTAGACCAGGAGGATCTCCTGTACCACTGGAGACAAGCGGCGCCGAATAGGAGGTAATCAAAAAGACTCATATATATCTCTCTCTCTGCTCGACCCACACAGGACAGTGGAACTGCCTTGGCTGACGACCAAAGGCCAAAGACCCCAAACGGGAGGAATCTTTAGTTAGGATATGACCCCATCCCCTTTACCCCAACCTCTTTATTAAAGGACACTTTTCTTTCATACCAACTGCCTCTGAGTCCCCTGTTTTATTGTGAATCTTGCCTCCACGTCCCCCGGGTTGTCACAAGGTGTATAAACCAATATACCCCTTACAAACACAAGCACACACTCATGCACTTGAGAGAACACACACACACACACAGACAAACAAAAACACACACACACACACACACACACACACACACACACACACACACACACACACAGGTTACACCCCGGACAGGTCGACACAGGCTATCACAGGGCTTATGCAAATAAACTTAAAACTTAAAACGAAGGGCTGAAATCTTAAGGATTGCCACTTGAAAGGCCAAAAAAAAACTAACACAAGTCAAATCTACATTCTTTTAAAGGAAAAAAGAGCAGTGTCAGGTTTAATCTTCTCACGTTTTCATGCTTCATGTGTTTGAGCAGTCGGAGCTCTCTGTAGGCCCTCTTAGCGAAGATCTCTGACTGGAAGGGCCTGTGGAGCTTCTTGATGGCCACTTTTTCTTTAGTCTTCTCATTTATTGCTGAGCTGTGATGAATAATGGAAAAACAAGTCATTAGCTTTGCACTCTGAGTCTGCGTGCGCCTTCTAGCATCACTATGATTTCACTCTTTTGAAGTCAGAGGAGCAGCGAGAAAGTGACAGGACGGTCTATTTTGAGGTTTCACTCTCGCAAAGGAGGCAAATTAATTCCTGTAATGGCAGAGACGTTCTGAGATGGTGGTCTGGATTCTCAAACAGTGTGGGGGGTCTGTGGTTTATTGAGAATGAATATGTAAATGTTTGGCAACTGGTGATGTGCACAGTATGTCTGCAGTGATCTGCAGGGCACCAAATCGTAGGAGGACAGGCTTGTTAGGCTATTTGGAGCCACATCCACCAACACACATTACACACAACACTTGTGCATAGTGCTCTGGACAACGCCGACGCACTAATGTAGGATATTAATGTTAAATTAACACGCAGCAGCTGATCCATGCCAGACAAGCATCCGACGTAAATACAGTACATCTTACACGTACAGCAGTTATGAAACGGCTATATTTCTGTTGAATAATCTGTTCTTTTCCCGTGTTTGCAATTGCCACTAGACAATTTATGAGAGACGTGCAATTTGGCAAAATTACAGATAATGGTGGTGACTTGATCCAAGTTCATCAGATGGTGCTTCTTTTAAAGTTCAGACATTTTAAGCTTTCACAGATCATCACACCCACACTGATGCTTAAAACCCTGGTAACAGTAACTGGCACAATATCTGCAGCTTTGACAACCAAAGTCCACTATGATGGTGGAAGTGCAGGCTTCGAACCAACGAGTTGAACTACGTATAATGTAGGGAGATTACATTTCTGGACATTTTTGAGTTTGAATGGCGGCTGGTCAAAAATGTCTCAGGTCAGTGGCGGCTGCTGGGGGAACTTGGACTCATTCATAACCAGTATTTAAGTTAAAGAATTCTAGCAACGGCCCAGAGTGTAGATTATGAATCCAATTGTCTTTTTATAATCTTGTATGGAACTTGACAGCAGCCTTGTGTCTATCGCTATAGATCACTAATAAATCACAATATAGATAAAATCACAAATATAGTGTATCACCAAACTGCAGCATTAGTTGACATGAACACTAAACACTGGATAAATAATATGGTACCTGTAAATCAATAAGGTTAAGTGATGCTGGGCATTGGAAACATCTGCTTTTCCCTAATGGCTTGACGCCTAACCTGTATTCATGTGTAAGCCTAACGTTTAATTGAATTTCTGTGCTATGTATTTTACTACATGTAAATAAACAACACACAATGTATATATACGTACACATGGATGTGCATAGGTGTTAGGCAACATGCGTGTCATCCGTTTCTCCCACAGTGTATTCCTGTACCTTGTATGTAACTGCATGAAGAAATGAAAGTGGCCATCTTTAATATTGACGTCCTAAAATTGCAACTGTTATTGAACAGACAAATGCACATAAGTTTGAAAGGTACGTGTCACGCGCGATGTAGTCGCTGCGCTGTTAACACGCGCAGCTAGGATGCGCTACAAAGTGTCAGGTGTTATAACGTTATAACGTTACAAACGCTGTCGTGTTGACAGTGTCGGTGTAACGTTACACTACACGATATTTACCACCCGGGCCCAACACAGGCTGCATGCAGCCTGTGAGGCTAACGCACATGAATGCTGGGCTCAGACTAAAACAGTTCTCGTGCACAGTCCAGTCCCAACTACGACACACATACGGAGTAAGGTAAACGACACTCACCACACCGAGCCGTACGCCCCGGTCCCTATTTGTTTAAGCCGTGTGTATTTCTCCGGGACCTCCCACACCGTGCTGTTGATTTCCTCGCGGTAGAAATGTGCCCGAGCCTCCATAATGAAGAGGAGACGGCGAAGCTTGGAAAAAAAAAAGTTCTCCTCCCTCCACTTGTAAATCTGTCACTTGTTCAGAAGGTAAAGCTAAACACTGCTCAAAGCACGAGACAAGACAACTTACCCTACAGCTTATTTCCGCCAGAGGTTTTCAAAATAATGTCCATTACGCGTTAGCCGCGTGGGAGTAACCCAAGTAAACTACTGTTGGACACAAACGGCTGGCTAACATGCTGCGACAAAACCCACGAAAATCAAGTAATATGCATCCTGTAGAAACGGATTGTACTCATCTCTTATAACTAGGTATGATTATATTTGATTTTGTTTTGTCAGTTCTTGCCTTCATTGATGTGAATTAATAATCAATACATGCTATACAAACGGCGTTTAAAGGAAAATGATCGAGGCAAATGTATTGTGGAAACACGGCATTTAGTTTTTGATATTGTTTGTCTTTCTTGTTTAAAAAAATTCTCATTAGATTTTTCCATTGAAAATAAACTTTATTTTGAAGGCAAATCGTTGAACTTCCTGTCTAAACTTGACAGTTTATGGTTGCCTTGATTCGGCAACACGGTACAAGTCTGTCAGTACACTACACTCACTGCATTACAGTAGACAACAGCCTGGAGGACTAACATGTTGCCTCATGTTGTCTTCCCTTTGCGCAAAAACACATTTTCCCATTTGTGAAAATCAGACGGCTTGCTTGCAGAAACATGACTCGATTCGCTCCCACCCACACACAGTCGGTGTTACTTGACATGAATAATTACTGTACATTGGCAGAAGTTTATGAATCATGGCAGCTTACAGCAGGACATTCACACTTACTGACATGGATGAAGACATGTGAACTGAGGCCTGAGATTTTGACTTTGCACACAAATTTACTTAGGTTTCTAACCAATTAATAAATTATCCATAGTTATGAACAATTGTTTTTCAATAACAACCCCTCACATAATTAGACTGTTTTTACTGTAGTGATATGAATGCACTTAGTTTTTTTTTTAAAGAAGGATGTTTTTCCTCTAACAATTGTTTACAATAGCTGTTCCCCCTGAAAGCCTGAAAAGCCAGAAAATCATCACTGAAATCTACACAAGTCATCAAGATACATGACCTGGAGCTGCTCCGTTGGCAGTCAAAACAGAACTGACCGTGTGAATTTAATGTCGGTATGTTTTTTTCATCTTAATGGTATCCAGATTCAGTCAGTTCTCAGTAATCAGAACTGTATTCTCACGAATTTCAACAGAATTTCAGTTTGTTTGTTTTTGTTGTTGCTATTATGTAAAGTTCTCCATAAACTTAATGTTATTTGGACTAAACCTCATTTGTGTAGGTGGTCTTAAACTTCCAAATCTTTGATTGTTTTTTATGTATATATATATATATATATATATATATATATATATATATATATACAGTACATGTATAAACTGTGATTACTAATTAGAATTCTCCAGAATACACATATTTGGAATATGAAATATTTCATGTCCATTTGGAAGCAACGGGTTCTATGAATAGGAGGAAGTTGCGAGCTGAATATGTATTTCCTGCGTTTTAGAATCTTGTCAGTTCCATGTTTTCAGTTAGGTTGATAATTCATGTAAGAAGAACACAAAAGTGCGAAGATGGGGCATATAAAATAATTAAAAATTCTTACACAGCCAAAAAAAAGATCTACAATCTAAAATGTATAATATTCAGAGGCATTCATCTATAATGTCTATAATTTCAGTCAAGGCAGCTCTCATATTTTGGGGGCAGCCTTTAAAGTAGAAAGGGATGAGGTGACTGTTTTAAAGTGTGCAATATGTAAGATTTTTACTGCAGGATGGCACAAAATGACCATAATATATCTGCAGGGGTTGAAAGGATTATGGATCAATACCAATGACTCAGCTATTACTTGGCCAGCTGCTGAACTCTCTGGCTTTTAAAAGCCCTCTTTCCATCGTGTACGCTGTTCTGGAGAGAAAACATCCTACCTACTGGTGTTTAAAGACCTAATCTAAACCGGCCTCTGTTTAGTCAAGTGATTAGCAAAGTAAACTAAAAGGAGGTTGAAAACGTAGCATCCATGTGACTAAAACAGTCCCCCCCCCCCCCCCTTCCCTCATTTCTCGCATAGATATGCCTGAAGGTTGACCGCATATGCGCTCACGATTTTAGCAGCACTCATACAAAAGCGTGTGCGTCAGTAAAATCATGGTAACAGGAGCTCTGCAGAACTTTTCCACGTTCACACTTTGCTCTTGGACTTGACCCAAGTTGATCCGCTGCCAAACCCAAACCCTGACAGCAGAACTCTCGGAGATCAGAAGCCTGGGAAAGCATCAGGAGAACGAACGTTGTTGAAGAACTAAAGCCAGTGGTGCCCCCAGGATTAGGGGTGGCCAGATAGGGCCACAGAAAATCTTGTTGTGGCCCACCAAAACCAAAAGCCATAACTGAATTTCAGGAATTTGATCACGCTGTTGTATTATATAGGATAGTAGATAACTATGTCGATATGAAAGTGAAGGAATCACATGCCCAAGCCAGGCCTATATCTTCTACATCAAGAGGCTAGACTTTCTCTCTGTAACATTTAGGCCTTTCCATCTTGCAGGGCTGGCGATGCCCTCTATATATTAATATATGATACAACCGTAAAACCATATTTAACCATCTGCTTCCTGTGGCAGTAGATTTGGTAAACTCCTCACGCACACAGAAGAAGCTGTCATCACTCGCCCACCTCTATAAAATTAACACCGTCAAGAAAGAGACGTTGACTGTTCAGGATGAATGAGAAATAAAATGAACAGGAAAAAGGTTTAACTCGGTTTTGGAAAAAGACCTTGAAGCCTTACATCTAGCAGAAAATGTTTTATGTAAACAATAAAATGTATTCATGAAAAAAAAGTAGTTAAATATTTCCTCATTTTATTTAACAGCATTCTAATTTTCATACACTATAATTATGCCAACATCTGTCACTGCATGACATCTTAAATTATGAGGTTTTAGTATGTTTTCATTTGACTCTTTATTACTTTTACTTAAGGCATTACCTTTTTACAGTGCTATTTGGAATATTATTATATAGTATACACAAAACATTGATGTCAAGCTAATACAGTGATACGGATCATTGCATTAACCTTCTCACCTACTTATATGTATAAATACAGTATTTTGCCTACCCTCTGTTTTTCCACCCCCCTTGCTTTTACTTTTCAGTACTGAGACTTCTCTGTGCTCGACCAACGGCCGTCCTGAGACCTTTCCCTGTCTCTCTCCCCTGGCTGTCGGTACCTTATTCAAGATCCAGACATGTTGGATCTGGATCTTCATCCTCCAGGATATTCAGCTTTTCCTCCTGTCTCTTCTCTCTTCTGTGTGAATTGTGTCCTTGACATTTTCTGGAATATAGATAACAATTAGTGTCATTTGTCAAGGATATCGGCTCTGTATGCAATATGTTACCGGTTGCTTCAACTCCTTTAGAAACAACTCTATTCTGTAGCTTTCCATGATGCCAGCCAGATAGCATTACAAAAGCATTACATGTGAAGACATCCAGTATGTTGTAAAATACAAGAAGTGGGGCCATTGTAAGGTCTTTCTCAGAAAGCTGTAGAATGATAGCAGCTTGGCTAAATTACACCTCTTTCTGTACCTTTATGATTTAGTATGATAACACAGCACTCTTAGAGAAAAAGTCAGGGGATTGACCAAATTTTGTACCAAATTTCAAGGTACAGCATTTAAGAACTTTCAGTCCAGACTAAAGTGGTTGATAGACAGAAAAAGACCAGCAATGCTACTAACTGTTAACTATACATCCATCCATCTATCTATCCATTTTCTAGACCGTCTATTCTATGCAGGGTCACAGGAACTGGAGCTTCTGACACACACAACGTGAAGGGGACCGGGTGCAAATATAAGGTGACAGGGCAAATACACACAGACATATCTTTAGACTTTACAGTAGGCCTTGCAGTCTCAAGCAGATCTCAGGTCCGAACCCAAGACCTTTTTGCTGTAACCACTGAGCCATAGTGCAGTACAGTACAGCTACAGTAATTTAAAAATCAATAAACCTCAGAGGCTTTTCAGTTCATAAAACACATTAAAGCCCACAAGTGTAACCTTCTTGCTTGAGGTTTATGATGGGCTCCGTCCTGTTGAGTAACATTTAAAAAAATAATCCACTAATGGCTGCAGCCAATGATCTTCAAAGGACAATTTAGCACCTGGCACAGGCTGAAATGTATACTCTAACTGTAAAAGGAACCAAATGAGTTAAAAGTTTCCTTCATCTTGTCATTCACCTTGACCAAAAGCTATAGAGCTTAAAGTATATATTGTGTCCCTATGATCTCCTCTGGAGGATTTATGCATTTGATTTATTGAATCCACTCTACCGCTGACCATTGATGCACATTCCGGGCGTGTCTGGATACTTCATTGTTCTATGTAATCGTAATGACTTTACATGCTATACCTGCGGGCTAATACATCCAAAATTGAGAAATGCAATTTGACAGACATCTGCGGCCTGTCTGCTGTTGCCAATATTGATCATAAATCCATTTGCTCTTTGCCAGTTATTTGCATTTTGTCAATCTTCCTGGGTCATTTCCGAAAATAGTTTTCATCAACTGCTTGAAGAGAGCCTCCGTCCCTCTGTCTGGGTAAATGTCAGCGAAATGCCAAATTTCTGAAATATTTTTGGAGTCTTTGAGACACCAAAAACAAAGGTTTTTGATTCACTTCCAGTGAGCGAATTACATCCGCGTCTGGCAGGAAAGTTAGAGGTTGTCTACAGAGCAAAGAAATAACCCAGCATTTTGTCACATAAGACTTGTTTAAATGGAGACAATTTACTTTCCGAGGAACATAATAGTTCAGCCTATAATTCAATGACACACGTGCCATGTCTGAGCAAAATGGATTCAGTTAAATGAGGACATGCTAATGATCATCCAGACAGTGATTGAAGTAAACAGTTTACACTACATTACATGTATGTTATGTTTGAACAGTGAAATGATGATCCCATTTTCAGAAACACAGCATCACATATTCTTAAAGCCTGCTAAATATGCCGCATTGAGCTATAAGCCTGTTTTCAAATGGTACTTTTACAAGATGTACCAGATTGTCAGTATCAGCCGCCCCTGATCCCACACAGCTCTCACTCCAGCTCAAACTCAATAATCACAACTTTGAGAATAAAAGCTATATATGTGGAAATGTGGAAAGATGTCACACCCAGGTTGCAGCTTTGAGGTTGCGTCTCAATATTCTCCTGAAATAGATCTAAATGGTCCACAAGATGGAGCTAAAGTCTAGCAGAGGGCCACAGGATGAGGTGAATGGTGCATTCGGGTCTTTTTCATCATATCAGTGACCAAATGTAACTTCTTTTGGACATGGGTGTGTGTACTGTTTAAATCTGTTAACTGCTTAGAAAATGAAATACAGTACATTTAGGCTTTTCATTTAGTAGTCTGGATTTGTGGGAATCCATAAATCCATGTTTTTCCTGGATTTTTTATTTTGATGAAAGAGCTGCTCTCCCTGCTAATGCTAACGACGAAGTTCATTTGTTTATTCATGATGAATCCCAGATGTTGAATGCATCACTGCCTAAGTGCTGGAGGTTTATTCATAGAAAAGATCTTCTAGACACCGACAATCAAGAACAGCAAATGCAAAATCTTTCATAGCAATCCTGACTCTGCTTCCATAATTGTCAGCTGAAACAAAAAGACTGAATGGGATAGTAATAGATGACACATTTATTTATGTGAACTTGTCACAGAGTATTATTTCAAAAGTAATAGCCTCTGAGCGGTACATTGCATCAGCTTCCTTCACACTACGTGGATTGGTAGACAATAAAATAACATGGCACGTCCTCTATTCTTGCTTGTGATGCAGATACACTAGCATGACTGGCGGCGTGTCCGTGACTCAAGACAAAGTCAGACACACGCGTACCTATACGTGTGTGTGTCGTGCAGAAACACACACTCTGAGCCTGTGTCGGTTCGTTTCCATCATTTGGGCTTCAACCCATCTGCCAAAATCTGCTCAAGCAAAATCTGAGTTGACATTTTCCAACACTGAATCAGCAGAGAAAGTAGGCTAGCGCGTAGACGAGTACTGCTAGAGAGAAAAGCAAGAAGTAAAAAAGAGAGAGAGAAGAGGGGGGAGCAGCTTGTTTCACAAAAGGCAACGGGTTGAGGAAGACATCCATTTGCCCCCTGTGCCACCGGAGCACGCGATGGCATTAACCTAATGAGTCTTTACATGGTAATTAAAGGTTCCCCGCAGAATGGTACTCTCTGTCGTCCTGTACCGAAGGAGAATTAATTATTAGTATCAATCAATGATGTTATCTGTCGGTGTTACTTGGTTAAGAAGGGAGACGGGCAGACAGTGGCATTTAGCTGTGATTAATGAAGTGACCTTCCCTACAGCTTTGGCTGAGATCTTGAAAAATCTATTCCATTTCAAAGTGACCTCCGCGGGGGATGGCGGGTTGGAACACCCATACACTCTGCATCCAAATGCAACAAAAAAACACACATAATCACGAAAGACCCTGCAACAAAAAGACCGGGCAGTGACTGGGCATGCGAAACCTCTGAGGAAGTCACATCCGAGGTTCATCACTGCTTTCCAGTCAGTCCTTGACTGAAGATTGTCGTCAGTGTAGCTAAGTTCTGTGAGCTGATATTATTCCTCAAAGCATGACCACACCATCCACTGGCATGCAAATGTGACGGTGGAAGAAGTGGTGATGATAATGATATTAATGGGTGCCCAAAGACCTCTAAGAAATTTCCATATTTTGTCCCATGGGCCTCAGTTGGTAGAGCATGGCATTAACATTTTTATATTGGTATACCATTCCCACTAGAACAAGACAAGCCAAGCATGTAGGCGATATTCATTCTTCACATGGGAGAACGGGAGGGAAGAATCGTGTTTTCCACATGGAAAGGTTCGCAAAGAAGAACTTGTTTGCAAAAGAACATGTACAGGGCAGTTAAATGACTTCAGACGCTGCTTATAGATAAAGACACTGTAAATAAAGACACATGGAATAATTTAGAACATGCAACATGTTCAGTATTTTTACATTATTCAAAATAAATAGCAATTTCATTTTAGTACATTTTTGACATGACATGTCTCATATCTATACACATGTAGATGATATAAATAATATACACGTTGAATGCTTTTGTTCAGTTTTGGCACAAAACAGGAAAAAATGGGAGACAATGAGGTATGTATTAAACTTTTACTGCAATTTTTTGAACTTCAACACCCTTGAATTATAAGGAGCCATTTGGAGAAAATTGATGGATATTCCATCTTTTAATTTCAGGCTATTTTATGCTTTTTCAACTGTACAAAGATTCAAAAATCATCTTTGTGGTTTACGAGAAGCTGAGATATAGGAGTAGATGGGACAAGTAGTTGACTTTAGTGACCCTCATAAACATCAGTAGAACCATAGCCGGCTCATAAATTAATAAATAAAGTAAAACCAACACAACTGCCAATCCCATTGATGTGGCGAAGCTGCACATTGCTTTGCCTTGTTTCATTTTGCAGACATTTTGACATGTCACAGTAGGAAAAGCATGGGTGTAAATAATAACTATAATGATGGCTGAATTCCATTTAGCTGCTTCAGATTCAGGGTCCTGGTATTGTGTATGCTGGTTCTGGTGTCACTCTGTCATGACTTACTAGCACTCTTGAATAGAACCAAGCCATCATTAATGTCATTATAACACCTACTTTTCTTACTTTGACATGTCTGCTGTGAAAACGCCTTCTAAAACTCAACAAAATATTAAACATATAAGGTTGGAGAGTGTAGCCTTCAGGTTACGTAAAAAAACGTGAAAGGCTCCTTTCTAGAGCCAGTGTTTGGTTTGTCCGTTGTGGGCTACTGTAGAAACATAGCAGTACTGTGAAGAGGACCTGCTCCCGATGTAGATGTGATGGGCTCATTCTAAGGTAATGAAAATGGTTTTTAGTTTAACGTGATTATTAACGAAAACATAAGTTACAAATATTTCATTTAATAGATCCCCCAAAATGCTGGCCCTTTAAAACACAACATTTGACACATCACCCTATGAAGTCATTAAGATGAACATGTTAGCAAGCAGTTGCCTATTTCCAATCCAGCAGACACAAAGCAACATTAACATTCACTTTGTGTTTCATGGCCACCTGATGAATGAACAATATCTATTTTCCTTTTCGCTCTGCTTTTGGTCTCCACCAACTCCTGAGGAAAATATTTGGCTCTTAAGCAACTAAATCCTCCACTATGTTCACCAGCTAACTGCTAGCTATGCCTGTTACTGTTTAGAGCTGGCAATGTAGCATATAGTGGTTTTATCAGAGCTTTTTTGTGCTGAAAACAGTCGTGGAATGGAAATCAGTTTTAATTCTCTGTGAGTTCATTACTATAAGTGACCTGTTTCATATCACGCGCTGACATCTGATCCATTGTTAATGTGTAAAGGATTGATTAGTGCAGCTTTAAGTCTTTCAGATGATTTAAGACATTTTAATTGGTGCTATTCAGTTTAGCCTTGGCCATGCAGACAACTGTCATGGAGGATCAATCGTCACAACATCTATGGTGATCAGGACTCGGATCATGAGCGTTTCGCATTCCCAAATGTGTCCATACCATTCAGACGGCCACCTGGCTCTCCTTCCGTCTGACCCAGCGTCAAGTCAGCTCAGAAAAGGAAAACACATTAGTTATAATCACTCTCTAAGAATAGCAGATGCTGCATTCATGTTTGTCACAGATTAACATTTGATAACAGATGGGTAACACACGCACATGCATATGAACAATGGCGGCAATAGCGAACACACTAGTGCTCATCTAAACAGCGATTATCATCGTGTACGAGGCTGGTGCGCTGCCCAGACGATGACAGCTCCTCATACAGCAAGTCCCAGCGGTGCCACTATACCGAGCCTCGGAGGCATGCATGTCATTGTGCCATGTTTCATCTCACCCACTCATTAATGTTGCTCGTTGGCCAACACATGACAAACCTCAGCTTTACCACTGTTTGTGTGCTGGCTGCTTGGGTAGCAAAGCAGGCCAATTCTGATAGTATACATGGCATGTAATTGCTGCATTGGAGCGTACGGCAATAACGGGCTATAGGAGGCTGTTAATGGGGTGACCCTCAACGTAATGACCCAACTCAGGCCTTATAAAGTATTCAGGACATTGACTTTTCATTCATGAGTGCAAGACTGAGGAAAAAGGAGATAATCATGAGCGTTAGCCCGGGTAGTGTATTCATTTGTGAGAATGATGGCACAAATAGTGTCAGAGGTTAGAAAGCCATGTGAGTGAAAGGATATAATAAGACAGTTGTTCATGTCTGCAAAATGTGTCCCCGTCTATATATTCAAAGTGGCTTAAGTGGCAATTTTATTGCAGCAACAGTGGCGTTATTAGACTACTAAGGAGAAAAGAGCAGCTAGGTGCTGTTCAATAAAATTTTACAATCAACCCTAAATTGCCCCGGTAGCCAATGACGTGAAGCTAAAATGGAGTATAAGATTGTCTTCTTCACTAAGCTCCCATCAGTAAAGCAGCTGCAGAATTTTGGACAAACTGCAATCTGGTTATAATCTGCTGGGTTCGACAGCTTTCCTTAATGAAGGAGAAGCATGGGTTGCAGTTTTAGCGGTGAGTCAAAGACAGAAAATCTCTAGTGTTGTAAAGTACAACAGCACAATGATCTTAATGTGTTTTTTTTTTCTGAACTGAGATAAGACTTGAACATAATTCTGTCTTTGTTCAGACAGTAGGCATCATGTAGGGCTAAATGTGCATATGAAATACCAGCCAGTATGAGAAGGATAACTCTATTATCTTAAAGTATAATTACAGTATATTACAGCTTTGGTCTATTTATAATTTTGTTATGGTAACTTTGCACTCACCAAAGTCACAACACAGAGAAGCTATAACCTACGATGAGAAACACATGTATTCAGATGATCAGACAACAGTGTAGCTGGACAATTTCAAATCTAAACCACTCTATTTGGAGTTAAAACTTAAAGTGAAACAGATTATTACTAATAATATTTTCTTTTCCAAATGAAGCTCTATTGTGAGTTCAGTCAGTAAGACTATACTCTTGTATGCTTCGGCTTGTAGTTTATTTCTCAAACATCTGCCAATCACTCCTCACGCATGCCTGCTCATTATTTCCTTGCTGTCATTGTGCGGGGCTGTCAATCATGATATCAGCTGTTTAGATCAGCTGGTCTCCTCTATCCAATGGCACAACAAAATAATTACATCGTTAGCCCATCATCTTGCTGCTGTCTCTTTTAAATATGATTGTCTCTCTACCTTCAGTACGTTCATGATGCCGCTACGTGCCCCTTAACCTCCCCATTTTCGCCCGCTTTTCACAGATCCATCATCTTCATCAACTCATCATTCTATCAGCCTCATCAGCCACCACCACCAGTGTCTGGACTCTAAAGGGGGGATTTATCTCGCTGCTGCTCAGGGCAGATGCCCCTCGATTACAAATGTCCCTGCAGAGTCAAAGACAAAGACTTTATCATCACATATCATCTGTTAATAACAAACAATTATCTTTTCTTCATCCGACTTGTCTCTTCTGATTTAAATATGTTTGGTTGTCCTGGAGATTTATTCCAAATCTTACTGCCATGTTCCCATATATCTTGAGTGTGTACAATCTTACGGTTACCAAGAGAACTGACGGCAAAAACTACAAATTAACTAAGTGGTAATAAACCACAATCATCCTCTAATTAATTTTCCCAATACAACCTTCTTGTGGGTTTGTGCATGCTAACTGGAGTTGCCTTTCCTTTCCAACATGTGCTCATAACAAGCAGAATTTCCTGCTGCTTATTTTTCTCTTATTTCTAAGAAGGCATTTTCTAGTAACGTTGTGTTTATCACAACAGACATCGTCAGTGACAGGACAGGACAGTATCTGCCATGTTATGTGGTGTTGCTGTCAGCAGGCTTGTCCTTGTATGCTATTCTCTGGTTTCCACAACTGTTGTTTTCTCCGAATAGAAAATAGCAGACAGCAGGGCAGGACAAATTTCGGTTTCATCCATAAAAAATAAGTAATATAAAGAAAAATGTCAGCTAAATTGGCTAATAGCTACATACAGTATCTCCTGGGGCTTGAGACAGTTGCATTCGGGTATTATTAACAAATTAGTGATACCACACAATAGCGGTGTTACAATATAGTGGAATTGACAATAACTGTGACATTAAAATTACTTAAATATTGATATCACGTAAATAATAAACATATGATATTTATGTCAATAATCCAGCGTCTCTTAAATCATTTCCATTCCTTTACATTCTCGCTTTGTCTACCTGCCCCAACACACACATTTTGAGTGTACTTAGTTTGCCAAAAAAGACAAAACGCACAATAGTTAAAGAAGAATTTGACTGATTGCATTATCATTTTTACTTTCTTACTAAGTTTCTATAGATATTGCAATAATACCTTTATCGTGAATTCTTTTGGCCACGATAATAGTGTAGTGAAAATCTGATATTGTGACAGCCGTACTTCACATTATTGAAGAATAAGGTATAGACATTAAAGAAAAAATGTATATAGACAAAGACCCAGAATGGACCTAAATGGAACCTTTAAAAAAATCAATTTATATAAAGCTGCTCTACCGCTGAAGAGCTGTTTATTTAGTTATAACAGTACGAAAGTCTACTGGCTTCAAGACTGTCAAAATGTGTGTTTTAATTTGTTTCATGGGCCTTGTCCTGGCACATAAGAGACTGTGTAAACATTTAGTTTAAATCTAATTAAAAAATGAATGCCTAATGGTAGTTATGAGATTGTAACAGCTGTACGGCTGTGAACATATTTAATCTCCTCACAAACAAAACGCTCATTATTTTTGAAAAGTGCATCTGGGAAACACAGCAGCAAAACACTGTATGTTTGTGTATACGGCTGAACTTTGCATCATTCCCCATGTGTTCTTGTGATGGTCCCATGTGTGGCATCCTATGTTTATGTACAGTATTGTACACACAACATGGCACATTGCAGGATAATCCCATATACACGGGTTATTGTTTTCACTTCAACTGATTTTACAAGTTACTACACATTCTATCTTTTTTAACAGACACTGGGTGAAAAATATTCCATAAAGGATGCAACATGCAGTTTTGACCAAATCTTATCTAAATAAAACAAAAAATATATATAATTCGTGGAAGATTTAGTTAGAAAAGTTTGCAGATACGTCTTTCTCACAGTGACTGGCAAGGTTGTACCAAATACCTTGATACACATAAACAGTACACACGTTTCAAACTCTTTCAATAAACTGATATGGGCCTACACCTCAGATATGAATGATTTACCATGTTTGAACAGACAACATTTTATTGAAGAATTCTGATAAATACTGTCTACTGGATGCTTTGAACATGATGTCAGTGTAATACATAATAATCATGACATTTTAGTTAACACTTTCTATGACGACCATGTCCATAATGCATTATACTTAAAATGTGTTTTAAACAGCTGGCTGTTGCACTATACAACCGTAAGCACCCACATATATCCATAATGCTTTATAACAATCATTACACATTATAAAACATTTTATAATGACTTACAAGGTAAAGGTATAATTGCTGGTCACTCATTGACATTTTGTTTTTGCAAGGACCATTGTGTATTAGTTGTAATACCTTATCATCTTTTTTATAATGCATTATACCCACTGTTATAATGCTTTTTAATGTGATTATAAGTTACTCTAAGTGGTCATTGTTTGCTTTAGTAAAGTAAAGTAAAAAAATAAATACATTTTGTGTATTGTTCTTGCATAGATTTAATGATATTTTTTCACTTCACTTAAAGCAAACAATGACCACTTAGAGTAACTTATAATCACATTACAAGGCATTATAACATGATGACGATGATGCATTTGTAAAAGATGATAATGTATTACAACTGTGGGAATTATATGTCAGCAAGTAGCAATTATGAAGTATTATGATACTTGACCTTATATATCTTTATAAAATGCCTTAAGTGTTATGACTATTGTTATAAATCATTATGAATATGTATGAGTGCTAATAACTATAAAATACAGTGCTATAAGGAGATTATAATGTATTATAAGTATGATTATGGTGCATTATAAACATGGGCATCACTCCATCACTTGTTACCAAATATTTCTTTTAAATAATGAAGCATCTATATGTCCTAAGTTGCTATGAGCAACAGTGGCTGTGGTGGTTTTGAATATAATGTAAGGGGAGATGAAGTCATATATCATGGAAAAAGAAATAACTGGTGCATAGGTGACTGTGTATGATTGAGGCCATTATGCACATTGTGAATAGAGATGAAATGTGGGCTATGGCTATTTAGAGCCTGAGCAACCGCATGCGTCCCTGAGATGTGCTGTTGTGTTGTCGGAGAGCTCTGCATGTCGACTCTGTCAAATCCTCTGGGGAAGGAGTTCACGATTACAGCTAGCAACATACCTTGAATTCATTTTTTGTTGTTATTAATTCCTTGAAAAGTATGAATTCAATGAATGTATGGCTATAGACGACATGGCTATGAAAAATATTGAAAGCCTGTATGTGATCCATGTTCACCATTAAAGGTTAATGTGGTCTGTTAACATTACTGACAGTTATTCTGGGTAATGTGGGAGAAGCAGAGGAGTGAGTAGACGAAGCATGTAAAGATATGAAACAAAGAGAATAACCACAATGAGCCAAAAGAAATGACTCTAAGCACATTTTAAACATCCCAGATTGATGATACACATAACTGCATAAGACAATGCGAGGGTGTAAATTGTCTGCATTTGCATGACGATAGAGCCCATTAGCTCTCATTATGCTTGTTGATTGAGTTTACAAACAATAAAGAGTGTAGGCTTTTTCTTTCCCAAATTGAAAGTTGATTAAGAGAAACCAATGACTTGTAACATCTTTCTACCCCAAACACTTCATTTGTCATCTCAATAAGTGGTGTTGCAAATACATTGAAAACATTTTGTGTGTGTGTGTGACAAACATATATGTAAGAGGCATAATTCACCATCCAAGTTTCATCCAAATCACTGGCATTCCACATAAAATATTGTGTGGTTCCTGTAATTACTGTCGAAACTGTAAGTGGTGAGTGGGCAGCTTGTGTGTTAGGGAGCATATGTCACAGTGTGTTAGCGTCCAGGCCAAAAACGTGTTACTTACGCCTGTCATGGCCGCCCTGGCTGCCTGTCAGAGCAGACATGAGGTGACAGTGATGCGTCTTGTCTGTCCAGTTCATTGGCCCAGAAGACCTGTCACCTGTCAACACACACAAATACAGCAGGACACACTATTGCAACAATTGGTGGTTGGTAAAATTGTAAAGTGTTAGCACGACGCCTTCAGTCTCCTGATCAAAAAACTGTTAGTCTACATGTTATCATGTAGACTAACGGCTCACCTGTGCATTAGGCTTCACTCAGTTTTCTCCATTTTGGTTTGGCCCATCGCTTCTATCCAGCTGCACTTTTCATGATAAGCCAGCAGATACAGACACAATCTCCTGCCCTTAAAATGACCAGTCAAAGCAAATGCTACAGTGTAATATAATATGCAGGATACAAGAATAGAAATGTGCATCCGTGCATCTCACCATATTAATTATAACTGTATATGTGGCCATCCATTGAGCTTTTGTTGTTGTATGTGGAGGTTTCCAACATATCCGCGTACTCCTTTACTGTATAAGATACTCTATGTTTACAACCCCCATGTCTATTATTATCGAAACCCTATCTAGCTAAACTACAACTACCCAAACAACCTGATGTCCACATGGGAATCATCGCTCGCTTTCATCTCCGTCTGAGCCCTCCTCTCCTCTGTCCTTGGCCCTGATGGCCCTGCTCCAAACCTCTGACTTAAACCCTGCAGCACATCAACACGGCTACACTTGCTCTTTCTCTCTAACAGCTCCCTCTTCCTCCTCCTCCTCCATACTCTCTCTCTCTCCTGTCCAGTGGCCCTTGTCTAAGTGTGTATTTGTGTCTCTCTCTGAGGTCCAGTGTGTTAGTGCCAGATGACCTGAAGCCACCCATGACCAGTGGTCCACGGCTAAACCGATAAGGCAGGGTACTCCTCTTCTTGCCATACCTTCTTTACTCTCCTCGCATCACCTTTGGTTTTGTTATTTTTCCTTTCCTTTCCTGTCCTTGTTTTGCTTATGTCTATTGGATATTTCAAACCATAAGTGGTATTAGAACTGGACGGCATTAGCTTTTCATAACCCCAAAAACTGTGGTTCCATAATCTGATGAAGAAATATTTTCAAAAAAAACACACATGATTTCTTAATAGAAATCACAGTTAGAGAAAGGTGTTATTACCAAGCGTTGAGTTAAATAAGTAATAAAAAACATTTCTCCACTTTTTGCAGTAATGTATTTAAAAATGTTGCACTATGACTCACCAACCCGTTCTCACTCCCAACGCGCAAATTAATCATGCTAGCTAGTCACCTGACTTTTTGTCAGTCAAGTCAATGTCACCCAATTTCTTTTGTTAAACCTAAGTGGTTTCGGTGCCTAAACCCAACTTCTTGTGAAAACTTAATTTGGAAGACACTATGTAGTGAGCACCATCTGGGATTTCAACGATGATTTCTGGTTGAAAACTGGTTAAAAACTGGGTGATATTCGGTCTGAACCAATTTATTTGAACGTGTTGATGATTTGTATAGTGTAGGTTGATACTTGTCATAAATATGGAAGTATATAAACTGTGTGCTGCCAACAAGAAGCTCCCAGGACATCGGAATGAGAGCAGTGTACATTCTGTCTGTCCATTCATGTAAAATAAGTCTGTGCTGTTAGGGTTAGATGTTTTCAGGGGAGACCCAGACCGCTGGACTTTCCAGTCGCACCAAAAATGAACTGGATCTGGTTAACAATCAAAAAGTATTTAATGAACAAGAGAAGCTAGAACAGTTGCAAACTGAATTACTCTATCGATATCAATATGTCCCCAGGGCAGAGTTCTCACAAGGCCCACTAAATAGCCCAGCCCAGCTGGTAAACTACCCAGAGTGGTAACGGCGCGAACTCTGGCAAAAACCCTCTGGAACTAAGCCTATATTTAAAAGTCTCTGTCCGAAAGTTTAAATGTCCAGTATCAGCCTCTGTGATTGGCCGAAATTCAATAGCCCCTCCTGGCTTGGGGCAGTTATCATCTCAGTGTTTGGTTGAAGTTGTCCGGACTCCTCCTCAGGTCCTGGTGGTCAGTTGTCCATCCCTCTGTTCTCTGCTGCACCTCTGTAAAGACTCACTCAAAATGATCTCTTTCTGACCCTCAAAACTATTCATACAGTGTTTTAACACCTTTAGTGTTTTAACACTCCCGGTGAAATATGGTGTAAATGTGAACGTTCTATCAAAAAGTCTTCAAATAGTCCTTAAAAATCGTCACTTTTAAACCAATTTTGAACGTCTTTTCACTGGCGACCATAGTCGTCTTTTAAACACCTGTTCAATGGAAAAATGCTCAGTGTGCTGACCAGGCTGCTGTATGTGACAAGGACTTTCTCAGGCCTTTATTACTGACCTGAAAATACAATTCTCAGTGAAAAAAAAATCTCTCCAGCATTGATCTAGTTTCAGACTTTCAACAGCTTGGTATTTCTCTGGTAATACGCATGTGAGTCAATGGGAAATCTATTTATTTCACATCTCCAAATCGAATCCTACACTATCTCATGCAACCTAATGGCACAGCTCAAAAATGATTTTGGGACAAATGGCCCTGTAGTGACTTTGACTGTAGCTTTGCAGCCCTGTGTTGGCTTCCAGAAACCCCAGAGAGTTTTGATTAACCACATCTGGTCCCGCTCTTTATTGGGATTCATCACTGCAAACTCTTTGGTAATTACAGAGACCGTCCTTCATGTCCAATCAAAAATATGACTGATGGCCATATGTAATCTTATGAGTGCATGTGCGTGTGTGTTGGTGGTATGCGATAGAAAATCTGATTAATGATGCTCATCTCGGCCTCCCTTGGCTGTCCAAATGTAAACAGAGGACTCAACTGTTTGCTTGCAGTGTAATTAGTCAGCGGTGACAGGTCTTTTCTCTCTCTCTGTCTTCCTGCTTGTCTTGTCAACAGGACAGATACGCACCATGCTGTCAACAAGCCTGATAGCCAGTACTGGTAGAAAGGTCAAGATTTACATAAAATATACCAATCTGCTTACACACTCTACACATCAGGCAGATTTCCCATTATTGTGTTCTTTCCCCCCTATTCTGTTCTTTCTGCGCTCTCTACCTCCATTTCTTCTTTCTTGTAATGCAGACTGTCGCTGCGATTGACTCGCACACAGAGGCAAGAATGCATGCATGATTGAGTGCACACAAACATACACAAACAGTCATAAACATTCCTCCTTGTTGAGCAGGTAGACAGCAGAATAATGGTCATCCGTCAGAGTCAAGGTAATGTAGTTCTAGTACACACTGCCCTACATAAAACCTTATACAATATATATATGTACCCTACTGTTTTGTTGTGCAAAAGCTGCTGTCATTAAGTTATCCTCGTCAACAGCCAGAAAGAAAGCGCTCCTTGAAAGACAGCGATGGATTGAGCAATTCAGGGGTTCGTTTTCTAAAGCCTGATAATCTCAGGTGCTATATTTCCTTGGAAGAGAAAAACAGTGTATAGGGAGGGAGGATGCATGTATTATACACTACATACTGTTAGTATCCACAGGATGTTTACTGGTTAATGGGTAAAAGCAACAGATGCATAAAAAATGAACAAAAACATGAAAAAGATTTGGTAAAAAACAGCGAGAGAGAAAATATTCATAAATATAAATGGTGCTGGTAAAATAGGGAAAGACATGGATTTGGAGATGACTAGCTTGTGTCACTAAAATGTCCACTTCTCCATGTGTGCACACAGCTAGTTGATTGTCACATAAAGGAACACTTGCCCTTGACATTTTACAATATGCTGAGTATCCCCTTTAATAGGTGCACCTCATCATTTAGAGTAACGCCCTGCTCAAGACGGCGAGTCACTTACAAATAAAGCACAAGTGTAAAGCATGAAGGTGGGGTTGAGAAGTTCAGTAACTGTTTTTCTGAATGCTTGAATGAGCAGCGTGCATGTCATTTTGAACATATCCTTACATTAGTACCACCAGAACAGGTGCATTAGTCAACATTGGTTATTTGCTTTTAGTTGCATCTGACTCCTTGTGTCCTCCTTCATACAATTTTAATGATCTTTCCTCTTTCAAGATTGTTTTTGTACTCTGGTTTCTACGGTGGCCCTGAGGGTTCAGACACAACGACATTTCAGGAAACACATTTCATAAAACACATTAGCAAAAGAGAAAACACAAAGACATTAAGGTGAGACTCAAACACGGAAATGGTACACATTGTATAGTGATTCGTCGTTGCTGATTGGATGCCATTGGATTGACTTTGCAATACAAAGAGTGCAATTATAAAAGTATTACAATATTACATTGCAGTTCAGAGTGTAGGCTACAAGAATCAGAAGTAGTTTTTAGCCGTGTTTTAACTGAGCGGGACATCACGATATTATATTTTTATTATCAGCTCAACTCAGTGGCAAAAGCCATGGGGGCAAGCTGAGCCAAGTGTCACCTATACCGAGCGGCATAGGTGGATGAGTGAAGTTTTTGCTGACCGTTCAAATAAACCAGCACGTAGGTCATTGAGGAACTCAAAGTAATAGTTGTACAGTATGTTCTTCTATGTTAACATGACAATTTAGTTGTTGCAAATGTGTAGGTTATAAAGTGTAAGTGGCGAGAGAGTGCCAATGAGCTAAATTATGTAACCACATATAACGGCGGTCATGGCAATAGAAAATTAAATGGACGTAACATTTCATGACATACATGAAACATCAGACACCAATCTGCCAAGACAAGCTCAACTTCAGTGATCTGCCCGCGCTGACACTACGTATCTTTATGTATAGTTTTGAGGAACTTAAGTATTCTTATCATATGTTAATATGATAATCAAAAAACATATAATTTGCATGATACAGTAATAACTCCTGTAAATAGGCCATTCTGCATTATGGGTACTTTGACTTCTGATATTCATAATGTACATTTTGCAGACACACACAATTGTATCTCTATGTTTAGAACTTTGACTTGTAATTTTTATCTTTTGCGAACATATTGATCTAAAAAATCATCTTAATACCTCATTCATGTACCACAGCTTACACACGTAATTAGTTCAGCTTAACTAGTTTAGCTCAATTAGTTATTAAAACACTTTGAATTGAAATATCACATACTGTATCATATAACTGTGTTCTCTCAGAACTTGGTGATGGTGGGTGAATGTGGGATGTAAAGAGAAAGTTATAAATATAGTGTTGAAGTAAAAACTAAAGGTCGACTTGACCTGACACAAATATGGTGTGATTGCTGGTGTCAGACACTTCCGTCCAATCTCGGAAATGATTCAGTGTCGGAAAGGATGTGGCACTAACAATACCAATAACAACAGGGCTGTATGGGAAATGTAATCTTGTCATTTTGTGACACATTGTCACAATCACTAATAATGTTCAGGCTGCAAGTCATACCCACCAGGGAGGGTGTTGTTGATGGTAGTTATAGCAACATGTCTCTCTCTGAAATTACCTGTGATTGGCCAATGTCTCCCCGCCACAAGCTAGATTTCTTTAAAGCCTGAAATCAGACCACTTGAATTACAATATGCTGAAAGATTATTATGAAAGTTCTGCCCAATGGCACTAAAAATAAACCGCCTACCACTGCTTAAAGTACAATTCTGAGGTACTTGTACTGGAGTGTCTTCATTTTATGCAACTTTAAACTTCTACTCCACTACATTAAGTCAAAACACCCGTGTTGGTGGACAATAAGTGTTCAGGGCGTCTAAGATTTTACATACAAATTATATATTAGCATTAGCTACATCTCGAAAAGCATTAAACATTAAAAACGCTGCATGCATTAGTAGTAATAAATTAACATACACACCTACAGAGTCCACTCTGCATGAGTACTTTTACCATTAATGCTGGACTTTGACTTGGAACACAGTACAGCACAGAACACACTTGTGTAAAACCTCTAAATTCCAATTGTTGTTGATTAGTATCAGAATCCTCTTATAAATATCTTCTTAAAACACAATTCCATGTTATTAAGTGTTTTTGTTGTCATTGTTTAAATTATTGTATCTTGTATTATAATTCATAACTTGGAGTTAATATACTTTTCTTCTTCTTTTTTTACTGTAAAGCATGTGGTAATTTTGTTTTGAAAAGTGCTATATACATAGTTATGAAAAGTTATAATTGCAGATGCATAACTGTTTGAATGCATTTCATCACAATATTTGCCATCAAAATATAGTAGAAATATAAAGTGGCATAATGTGGTAGTACTCAATTTGAGGACAAGTTCATAACAATTCTACTTAAAGTTACTATGAAGAACTTTTAACTGGTAATAAAACAGTCTCAATCTAATACTGATGCCTCTATATGACCAACGTAAGTAAACGAGAGCATCAGCAAGAAGATTGGCTGTTTCTAACAAAGTCAGACAACATCAGGCAGCGACCAGCCACCTGTGGACAGACACAGATCCAGCTTCGCTGCCACCTTCGACCTGCAGTCGGAGCTCAGGCTAGAGGTGGGCCCACTGGAGGGAAGGGAGGCACGGGAGAACCAGAACCAGGATTGAGCGGGACAGACTGTCACACCCTGCTGCGATAAAATGAAAGGTTTTCTAAAGGGACTCTGGTGCTCGTTTTTGTCCACAGGAACCGCCAAAATCAACACAAAATGAAAGTTCCTCATAGTAGCTTTGAGTAAATACTTAGTTACATTGCACCATGCACTGCATACGTTTGGTAGTAAACTTTTAAGTTACTTGTTTGAACTTGAACTCATCACAGGACAGATCTGACGTTACTTTAACTGCCTTCGAGGCCTCCATCCTTAAACCCTCCCACCCCCTTCCCCTGCCCACCGCCTCCTACCCAGACACCCTGCTGGCTCTGAAGCAGGAGAGAGAGAGAGAGAGAAAGAGAGAGAGCTGGCATTAGTCAACATTCTCTCTGAGATTTCTCCCCACTGATGCGCCACCCACTCCCATGAATGCCAAACAGTTCCTTTTTTATCTCTGCATTTACATGATTTTCGGCAGTAGCTTAGGCTTTATTTCTCCACCCTTCCCTCTCCTCTGCCTCCCTGCTCTCCTCCCCCTCTTTCTGCCTTCACTCTTCTGCTCTATCAAAGTGCTGTATCATTATGCTTGGAATAATCCTGATCCCCTCGCCCCTCCCTCCTTCTTCACGTCTTGAGCCTCACCCTTCAAATTCTTCTGTTTTAGAGGGTGTTTAGGGTGGGGGGGGGGGGGGGGGGGCTGGGGAGGTTGGAGGGGTTGGGATGTGTTTTTTCTTGTGCTACTGCAGAATGATGATGAAACCATATGGAGGCTACCGGTGGAGGGAAGGGAAATAGGGAGATGGGGGGAGGGGGGGGGGGAGCTACGCGGCGGCGTAAATTACTTCTTAGCAGTGCAGCGAGATGTGAAGGACAGACTGACGTGAGACGGTGTGGTGAGCAAACTAATGAGCTACACATTTCACGCCGGGAAAGAAAAGAAAAGGGAGGGAGGGGAGGGTGAAGAGGGGGAGGAGAGACGGAACAAGAGGGGCGGGATGATGACAGACATAGAGAGATGAGAGAAGGAGTAGAGGAGGCAGAAGATGACGGGAGAGGAGAAGAGGAGTGATGGAGAGAAAATGAGAAGCCTTACAATTGCAAAGTTGGGAAGAGGGAGACGGGAAGAGTGAGAGAGACAGAAAAGTAGGAAAAGAGGAAGCAGGACAAGGGACATGAAAAACTGCCTTTCTTTGCCAGCTTCTCTCATTCCTCCTTGCAATGACAATGAACAATAAAAGGTAGCTTCAATGAGATATCGCATTGTGTATGCAATCGCACAGGCTTCTCATATCACTCGTCTTTTTGACTTTTGAAGATTTCTATTCATTTGACTGCAAAGGAAATACTTAAATGCAAAAAAAGTTCCAATGGGATGTAGTGTTAGTGTGGAGCTGATATATGGCTGAAAAATGACACGTCAGTGCAGTCCACATCTTATATGATAAAGTTTGTTTGATTATTTACTCATTGTGGAATTATTCAGTACAACACTCTACTGCCTATGGGAAGCCTTGAACCTGACAGAATATATATTTTTGGCATGAGAATGTCTGGATTTACAAAACATAGTTTGCCAAAAATATTGGAGCAGTCTACAAAACAGAATCGACATTGGTTGTCTTTGTTATTGTATTGTTTTGTAAAATCCGATTACTGAAGAGAAAACAGCACAGTGTGACTTTATGCTGTAGCAGCCAGTGTAGATAAAGATTCTAATCATTAATACCACAACAGACTTTTTAATAAACACCAATCCCCACACCTCATCACCTATAACTTCACAGTTTTCAAACCAACACGAGTAGCAGCATGCTGCAGCAGTATTTTTGGTTATTTTTGGCCTCATGCAGGACAAAACTTCCCGCTCTCATCCCTCCTCCTTGGATTCCTGCAGCGCGAGCCTTTCAGTACCTGGCGTGATGGGTGTTGGAGGACGCCCATGGTTCTCGGTTACTAAAAGCAGGCTTCCATCCAGCTCGTCTGACTCACTTCCAGTGTTTGTTCTCTTCTAGCCCGCCCACCACTCCACAGTCCCTCAATGCATCAACATTTAAAGCTCAAGACACAGATAAAATGTGGTTTAGGAGAAATACAGGGCTTTGCCTTGGAGAGTTAAGGCTTTGCTTGGTGTGAGCTCACAGTAGGTCATAACTTTGCCCTGAAAAACATGGGGGCAGTGCATTTCTTAGACCGAGACATGTCTGAATCCCATAAGCTAGAGAAAAGCACCACTAAAATGTAACAACTCAAAATCAGCCAGCACAAATAACAGCGAATCAAAAATCGAAAGCATTAATAAAACATTGGGTAAGGTGACAGAGCACCCAGGAGTGACCTTGAGGTACAGTACTTTTTTAATTTTGTCTTTGGCTTCTTAAGCTTATACCTTTTAATTGTCAATGTAATAAAGAAATGTAATTTAGACTAGAGATGGACCGGTCGATTGAGACAAAAACATCACAGTCACAAGTTCTTCAGTGCGAGTGAAGACATAAAGCTCACAATTTGTCACAACTACAAGTCCAATATAAGAAACATTTGGAAAAACTAACTTAATCAGACACTTATTATATCATAATTCATTCCCATGCAAGCTGCTCAGAGACTGTATCAAATATGGATGTAGTATTAATGCAGTCACCCATGTGTTTCTGAAGAAATGTTGTGAAGCTCAAAATTAGGTGGCTCTGACACTCGCCATCTTGCCGGTGATCTACTCTAAAAATGGGCAGAGAGGTGGATGGTCGGTGGAGCTGAGGCGCGCTCAGCTGACGCAGCAGAGGAGACATCTAGCAGCTGGTGACCTGGTTCAGCAACCACCAGTCAATCAAAGCAGCTGCTCCCTTAATTATGCCTACTTTTAAGCTTTAATATAATTTAAACATGTGAGTTGTATAAAAATTCCCCTTCGCACAGTTGTCATGAACTGGGAAAGTGGCTATAGAGACCAAAAACATTTTTTTGTACTAGGCTGTAAACATGTTTATTTCTGCTGTAAAGGCATTTTAACATGAGAGTCTATGGAGATTGACTCGCTTTTGGAGCCAGCAGGTGGCAACTTTTGGTCCTGCCGAGTGTCTTAAAACTTGCATTCTCTCTACAGACCATCAGGGGGCGACTCCTCCAGTTGCAAAAAGAAGTCTGGTTATAATTCTCACTTGATTTATTACCTCAGTAAACATTGTAAACACGAGTTTATGGTCTCAATAACAGTTTCAAGTCGTCTTCAATACAGAACAATATTCATTTTGTAAATTATGATCACATTTACAGTAAAATAGACCATAATGTGGAGTATGCCTTCGAGGGGGGCAATGTGATTGACAGGTCGCTGCCGCTACTAGAGCCATATACGCCATCTCTACGTCACTCCTCCTCATTCCCAATATGATAACTTCTGTTCACCGGTTGAAAAAAGTCAAGGTGGCAACGGCCTATGAGCCTGCCTCATGTGGCCATTTGAGGAACTGCAGTTTTTGGCGCTTTCTCTTTGGCTTTAAATCTCAGCACTGGAGGTTGCCACTTGATGCTGCTCAGAGTAATGCAGTGACCGGCTCGTCTGCCGACAGCACGGTGCTAACAGATAACGTTTAAGAAAATTGCATTGACTCGCATTATGATGCATTCAAGCTGGTGAGAAAAAAATGAGAAGGTAGGGAAGGTATCATGATGTGTTTAAATGTCACATTGTAAAATGTTATTTTTGGCGAGAAACTTGAATGAATACATTTGTTTTCACAGCAATATGAAATAGGTATTAGATAGTGGAACATGATCTGTTTAGCTTTCTAACACTAGCTCTAAGAAGCTTGTAATATATAACAAAAACTACTAAGCCCAAGAATGTTTTGAAATAAATACAATTATTCATTTTGACATTTTCTGAATTGTGTGTTTTTATGCAAATAACCACTACAGACAGCAATGACAAAGTAAAAGGACAACATACATTTTTGACAGTTTACACTGACTTCGGGATGGTTGAAATATTTTTTGAGCCTTTGCTAACAAGCCCTTAGAAAGAAAATCAGAATTGGCAGATCAAAAAAAATTGGAATCGGCCAAGAAAATTGCAATCGGTGCATCTCAAATTCATATTTGATTTTCCGAGTTTCTGCAGGAGCTGAGTTACCATAAGTGTTTATGCAGTGAAATTGGTTCATCCTAACCAGAGGTTACGAAAGGCTAACGTGTGAATAATCAACGTTTCCTCTCCCTCTCTGTCTATTTATCTCTCTCCATTTGCGCTGTGCTGATACATTATGTTATTTAAATCTCCCTCTTTTCCTCTTTTAGTTGAGATAAGAGTTAATTTCCACTGCCGTTTCTGCTTCTCTCATTATTGCTAAAGTCCTTCTTTTCATGCCAAGGAGCCTGGCAGTGAAGCAAATTGCTTGTCCTGCTAATACTTTATTAGAGGCTACTGGTGCGCACGTACTCCTTCAAACTCAGTCGGACTCACTCATTCTCTCGATCAATCACACGCACTCCCCTCGGCTCGCTTTATCTGGTGACCACTTGTGCTAAAAGCGGACCATATGCACACACAGATGCACAATTCCACACTGAGTGAAAACATGCTGCAGAAAATCTTAATATGCAATTAAGTATTTCATCTTCAAATTCCATTTTCTTCAAGTGAGTTCGTCTTCATTTCACAAATCTCTTTAGATCACTAAAATGGGTGGTCAGGACATTTCCCCATTGATTAAAATGTGCTTTGTTCTCTTGTCTTCTTTGTTTGAACCTGCAATCATATCCCCTGCATGATGGTTGATATTAAGCAACACCAGGAAAAAAAAACATTACATTACATATTAACTGTTACTTTCTTTATCACCTCATCACTCAGGCTTGTTCAGGTACGTCCTTCTCGAGCAGCTCCCTGAGGTTTCGGAGGCAGCCGCTGCTTAATTCTGGCAGCTGCATTCAGAGGGCCGTGACCTTCGCGTCTTGTTGAGCTGGAGAGAGATGGGTCACTTTGCAAACTGTGGTTACAAGCCACACACTGCAGAAATCCACCCAGTAAGCATTTAAAACAAGTGAAACATGCCAATGGGGTAAGATTACTCTGACTGTTGAATGCAGAGACACCGGTGTGAAAGACACAATGAAGCCGAATATATTGGTAGTGTTGACGAAAGGTGACTTTCAAGGACTATTTTGAATAGGATGAAAGGAGGAGCGGCATAAAACAGATCTTTTTAGCATTCTAAATAAATAAATAAAAACCCAAAGACATCAATGTTGGGATATCGCACATTACCGAGTAAAGTGTTGGTAACAAGTAGTGTGGGATTCAGGAGGAGGAATACGCTTTTAGTATTTTACTAGTTTTGTGTAAACTAGGATGCTTCCCATAGAAAAGCTCAAAGAAGTGGCAGTGCACTGCTCTCTGCTATTTTTTTTTTCTTCAAATAACTTTCCCAACAACGATAGACAAAGAGTACACAAAGACTTATAGAGACCAACTTCTGTGCTCCCATCTGAACGCCTTCAATCACACACGCACATCACATAACCCCACGTAGACACAAAAACAGAGCAATGGGAAGCTTGTCTGAGTCTGGAGGAAGACCTGCCATGATTGCTGGGGGCTCTAACCAGTGTCTGACAGGAGGAGGTGAAGCAGCTCGTCTAATTGACTGTAGACAGCGTCTCTGCATTCCGGGCTGCCGCTGCGGCCTCCACCACGTAGCATTGATCTGATGGAGAACATTGTCTGTCTGTTACTTGCCCTCTTTCTTCATCCATCTGTCCTCTATCCTTCTTGCTCAATTTCCTTTCTCTCTCTTTCATCCAGTGCCCCTCCTCCTTTCCTCCTTTCACTCTGCTAATCACTCCTTCCTTGCATCTCCCTCGCTGCCGTTCTATCTTTCTTCCTCATCAACATATTCCACTACGAAGGGATCTGAGCCAAGCCTTTAAGACAGATGGATGATGATGAATGGTGAGGCAAACCAGATATCTCTCCCTCTCTGTCTTTTTCTTTCTCTCTTGCTTCCTTTCACATGCTCTTGACTTTGTTTTCTTTGATGCACTTTTGAAGCTAATGAGAATGTGCCTTCGGGAGGGAGATGATGTGCTTTCAAATGATTAGGGCCAAAAGCTACTGCCTTGGCCATCGAACATCAATAGAACAAAGCCAGATGGACGCGACGAGGGTTGACATTGAAAAGGAAAAAAGAAAGAGAAAAAAAGAGTGAAAAACATTCTTCTCAAAAGTCGGTTAAGAACCCTCTTGTGAAAAACCAATGAGGGGCTGTTGCCAACTTGTTAGATCTTCCACCCCTCAAGTGTTCTTTACTTGCCTATGATAATGATGTGATCCTGCTTGTATCTCTATTGAATTCAATGGTTGAGGAGGATAAAGATCTGTGAGCAGAGTGACATGTAGCTTTTGCCTTTGAAGAAATACTGATGACGCCTTTTGGGAAATCCCCCTAAGACCCAAGAAGGACTCTCATTGGTCTCAATTATACCAGCCTCTCCTTGGTACTACAGCGTTCCCTCTCTGCAGTCTCCATCTCTCTCTGCATGACTTCACTTGCTCTCTTGTAGCACCGCAGGACAGTTCTGTCCTTCACCTTTTGATCTGGGCCAGATTAAACACCAGCTGCTCTTTGATGATAGCAGAGACGGTGGTCATGCCACGGATCCCAGGGCATCCTTCGGTTTATCTCTGGAAAACCCTAACAACCTGTAGCAGCAGGCCTGCAGTTATGCTGTTGACAGCTCCTGGTGGGAGGCAACATAAATAATGGCCATCTTGCTGTGATGATGCAAGGTGTGGGTGTACGTTTTGCAGGCTGTTACACTTCCAGGGGTGTTTGAGGAGCTGCTCGGCTGGAGAACACTGATGTAGGTTGTGGCGTCAAGCTGTTTATAATTCATAATAAGTGACAGAGGTTTGGGCCAGCCCATGAAAGCTCTCACAGTGTGGAGATCAGGCTCGTGCAGCACTTCTGAAAAGTCCTGTCTGCTGTTCTGGGCAACAATGAGTTCCATCCACATGCACTCGATTGATATTGTGATTTGTGTTTTGGTCTTGGAGTACAGTTGAGTGGTGAAAATGGGGAGAGCCCGAGTATTGTTGATTTATTCATAGGTTTCTTTTTAGCCACAATAGTTGCGTGGCTCTATGGCTATATTGGTTGGTTGGTTGATCGGCCAACTGCTTTGGTCCAGAATGAAATATCTCAACAACTACTGCATGGTTTGGCATGAAATCAGGTACATATTTCATGGTACCCAGAGGATGAATCCGTATGACTTTGGTGATTTCCTAATGTCTCATCTAGTGTTAACAGCACGTCAAAACTTTTACTTTTACAATGAAATATCTCAACATCTACTAAATGCTATTGATGGTTCCAAGATGATATGTTCTAATGACTTTAGACCAGACTTTTATTTTTACCTTTCCCTCGCTTGACCAGCAGGTTGAGATACAGTAGGAGGTCTTGTGTGAAATTTCTCAACTATTGTATATATTGCCATAAAATTCGTATACGCACCCTTTCCAACAACTGTATCTATCATACATTTACTACGTTTCTTGCCAAAACTACATTTTTCAAGACATTTGAACACATCATGATGTTAGAATTTACTTTTGTCCGATATTCATTTTACTGAATAGAGCCTGAACGCATCATGATGTATAACAAAAGTATCTCACATTAACGTTAGCTGTTAGCTCCGTGCGGGACTGTGCTGCATACAAGCTGTTAAGAGCTAACGTTAACTAGCTCTCATTCTGCCAATTTCAACATGCATTTGTTGTTCACAATGTAGAATTATCAGGAAAAACACTGGGTGTCCCTTGGACGCATCAATAGTGAGTTTACTGCGACCCAAACACATTTTCTATTGCCTCCGAGACAACGTTAGTCTCAAGTCCTGACGGAAACTGCGGTAGTGTAGTAAAACAAGTAGTGTCACATTTGCAAAATTTTGGCAGTCTAGGTACCGAAGTATCGCTTCTCATGACATCCCTCATAAACATATAACAATAAATGTAATAATCATTGCAGAACTAGTTTGGAGTACAGATTAAAGATGGACATTCATTAGAAAATGTCCCAAACAAAGACAGTTTAGTTTGGTTGGTTTCACTTCATCCCCTGTTCTCCACACAAAGCAGAGTAAGTTGTGCAATTGAAAATGAAATTAGTGTAGGCAACAATCACGTTTCATTGGTTCTTTGGGACCCTATCAAATTGTAATAGGTGTCAAGTCAAATATCATTTAACTATATAGCCTATTACAATGTCTCAATGGGCCTTTCAGCAACACAACAGTAGCAATTCCAGACAAAAACAGGAAGTTTATTTATTTTTTTGATTGTAAAAAGCTCAATTTGTAGATGTAGTATATACACATTTTATGACCCTCTGGACTATGAGAATCTCCTTTGGCTTAAAACTTGTCATACATTGTAACTTATCCACACCCCGAACAATATTAAATTGTATGGTATAACTAGAAGTGATATTTTATATGCCCATATCACCTTGAAAACTGTTGAAAACTAACCATTAATCATCCAAATTACAATATATTAAAGCCACTGACAAATTGAGGAAAAGATTAGAATGAGCAGTGCGACTTTCTAACAACATATTGGGAGATTTATGTCTATTATCACCATATATTCAGACTTTTTTATCATCTTGGGTGCTTACCTTCTGAGGTCCTGACTAATACAGCTCTGGACTGTGATACAAAATGATTACGGCTGATGTGGACATTTACAGAAAAGACACAGATACCTGAAGGTCAAGTGGAAGAGAGGGGGGGGGCCAGTCAATTTCAAAGGGCCTTTTGTCAAGTCCTTTTTGAAATTCATCAATAAAAATGGGCCCTAAGCCTTTTCAGAAATAAAATTGTCATGCTAATTCATTTTGATTGCCAAATTGGAATGGCTAAATAAAATGAATAGCGGGTGCCAGATGCGCCCGCCGAAGCGTAACTCTGGATATTTCATAGTGAATTACCCCTGATCGACTTGCGCCATGGATCTTGGTGGAAATTCCGATCAAATGCCCACATGTGTGGAATTCCAATCATTGCTTTGCTAACTCATTGATTTGCATGCCAAAGAGGTACACATTAAAAAACCCAATGAAGAGCAGCACTGCTGACTGGGACTGGGTTTTTTTTTCAAATCAAAGAAGAGAGAGTATTTAAATTTTCCTCCCAAGCATGCACCTCCTGATACGAAAAAAATGATTCAGCAATTTGTGAACCAAACGATGAATATGCTCCCTTATCATTTGTAAAGACTTGCAAACACTTGCAGAGAGTAATATGTTTCATTAAGTTTTTATTAGGGCTGACATTTGTGCTCAAACATAAAATTTCACTTATCAACACACCCTTAGTCCCTTAGTTGCTATTCTGGTTGGGAGTAGGGACTTAATAAGAAACACAACAACTCACACAAGCTCAGAGCAAAGTGCATCAAATACATGACGGGTCTTGTAGAGTAAAGACCACAGACCACAGTATGGAGGAACAGTGAGGAATAACAAGCCCTCTGTGTGTTGCATGAGAGACAGGACTCTTGTGGATGAGGGGGGAGGATACTTTCCAATGAGCCATCTGGGCATGGGCCCCCAGGGGACAAAGAGCAAAACATGCTTGCTCTGTCTGTCTCTCTCCCCCATCCAACCATCCATCTATATATCTGTCTATCTGCCTTTCTACTTTTTGACTGTCCATGCTGAATAAACATTTTAACGTTTATCACGAGCCAATATGAACAAATGAATGCGTCATTTTATTTTTTATATATTTACTTTTTTATTGTTAGTAACTGTAGTGTGTGAGGGACCCAAGTTTACATCTAACATTATTATTTTAGTATTAGTAGTATTAGTAGTATTAGTATTCAGCAGCATGTGATGTATGTCAAAAACTACAGTTCATGTTAATAATAGAACATGTCACCCAGTGCAACAGTGTGGCTCATTGATGTGATGGCGCTCCATACCACAGATGAATAAACTTTGACAATTTGTTGACAATATGACAAATGTAGAATAGCTCCAGCCTTATCCTCTGAGGTTGTTTCACCCTTGCACTTCAATAAATAACACAATTACATTCTCAAATCAAATATTTAACTGCGTGATGTCCTTGAATAATGTTCTGTGTTTCTGCTGACATCCAATGAGGCTTTGCAATTGACTTTGTGCCTGTTACGTCTCTCTGTTGTTGCCCTAATAAAAATGTACATTTGACCTTTTCTAAAGCGAGTACCCAGCGTCCTCTGTGATTTCTGGATGTTCTCTTCGTAGGTGTACCAGAGATGAGTAGCCGCCGGTGCGTTAAAAGGCAATAAGCGTTCAGATAAACAACCAAGTCCTCAGCAGTAGGCCTGTTAAATGTTTGCATGCAGGGCTGGGGATCAGTGGGACAGATGTGGCAGGAAGCAATCATGTGATGAATTGACCCCCGTGTTAAATGGTGCCATTCAACCTTTTAAAATTCGATAAACAAGTCAGTCGGCCTGCGTGGAGATCCATACCCTCATCACGGGGAATTTCCTGCTGCGTAAATGGGTCAATGGCAAAATGTGAACCCTGACAAGAGGCGGCCTGGCACTTAAAGACAATTCGCCATTAGGGCAGCTTCACTAACACCAATTCTTTCTCAAGCATTCATGCTTTTGGCTTTGTGAGGCTGTACTTAGACACAGCTGTGCCTTGACCTAAATGCTAACATCAACATATGCTAACATACTCACAATGCTAATGTACTAATATTTGCCATGTTAACCATCCTAGTTTAGCGTGTTACCATGCTAACGTTTGCTAATTAGAACTCAACTTAATAAAGTACAGCTGAGGCTTAAGTTTGGCAGGTATTTGGTCATAAATCAAAGTTTTGGTGAAATTGAAACTTTGACCTGATGATGGAAGTTAACGTGTCGACAAATGTTTTAAAGTTCATCCTGAGGGGGACATGCATGTCTGTACCCACTGTCATGCCAATCCATTTTCGAGATATTTTGGCTAAAAGCCAAAAATGTCAACCTCACGGCGGCGTGAGAGAAGAAGTCATGGGATCATCAAAGCCATTAGGATTCACCAGGGACCATGAACGTCTGTAGAAAATGGCCTGGCCGTCCATCTAGCAGCCGTTGAGGCATCCATAGAGCCATGTTGCTAGCATGGCTAAAAACAACACCAACATTGGAGTGATGGAGCAACTGAATCAGTCTAATTCTGATGCAGTATAATGCTAGTCATGACATCACTTTTGAAATATTACTTCCTCTGAGTAAGTAGTAATATTATCTAGCTTGTGAACGACTCCCGTAACTTTCCCAATAACTTCCAATATTTCACCTCACTGTGTCCTCTTAGAAAGTGATGACTCCATTGGTTAAATACCGCTATGGCCCCCTCTCTCCTTGACTCACTAAATGAGCCGAGTGAAGGATGTTGTGCTCTTCTGCATAAACGCTCGCAGGAAAATAGAGTTTATTACTGTAAGACCCATAAAAAAACAACATTAAAATTCACAACCAGGGGAGCGTCGCCTGACCCCTGGAGAATGATAAATTAGCTTGTGTTGCTCTAGCAAAACGACCGTTTTATTGGGCCTACCTTCGTCTTGGCCTCTGGAGCCGACTCCCCTTCAGTGTGGAAGTGCCGCAAAGGGGCTCTGGACTGAAAGGCTTTGGCAGCGCGAAAACATTTTTAGATGACGCCGATATCGTTCTGCCTGCTTCCCTCCTCATAGGAAATCACTCAGTGGTGTGAATGACATTTAATTCAGCTGCATGTCTGCTCTTCACGTTCATCGGTGTCAAGTGGGTATAGCGTGGCACCGAGCTGCCTTCACCTAAGCAGGTCTGAATTTGACATTGAAGTGTCTGTTGTAATAATAGAGAGCAAGGGCCACGAAAATAGAATTGTCAGAAATCTCTACAGAAATCTCTTGGTCGATACAAGTTGCTGCTTAGGGCTCAGTCCACTGATACCTTTGATTCTACTTTTCACTTACCATGGATGAAGTCTTTCTGCAGCCAGTGCTGCTCTGCTTATCTGGGACAGCTTGTAATTGTTGAGTGCAGCCACCTCCTCAGTGTTAGTTTGAGGGATGGTACAGCAGATTTCATGTGACAGCAGCACTTCCATTTCCCACAAGGCAAACATGCAGGTGTCTGGGCAGCATTTGAAAAGAGATGAAAGAAAACTTGAATCTCATCAATGCATTGAAAAAACAGGGGTTTAGTATCAGTACAGGCCATGCACTCTTTACATGTATAAAGCTGTTACCCTGTAGGTGTCAACCTTTAATGACGATTCACTTGCTAACCAATGTCTCTTGAGAGTCATCACTGGCAACTCATTAGCACTATGCTAAGCTAATGGATCAGTAAATGGATTTTTATGTGGACATAAATGATAATTCGCTACACTGCAGCGCTGTTCGACAACGCTTTGTTTAGCAAGCCAGCCTGAGCCTCGGGGGTGTGTTTGTGTCTCATTAGGCTCGGCCGGGGATCTATTGTGAATGTGGCGGACTCAGTGGCAAAACAGAAATACAATGACGATGGCCTGCAGTGCTGAAACACTTGTCCATCCTGCAGCTGAAGGTTTTTATTGAAGAGAGGGACGACATCCCACAAGTGCCGAAACAATTACTTTTTTGAAAACAGAAAAGCAGCCTGTAAGACGGGAACCGCTTGAGTGTCAGGTGCTATTATGTTGCTTCACGGTTGTTGCTATGTGCTACCTGATAAAACTTGAGGTGTGTAGCTCAGAAATAAAGCAGACGTGGTGACTTTTAGCCCTTCTTCTGCTCATATACCACCATTTATCGTACACCTATCCATCCACAAGTCACATACATATCCACATACTCTTTTCATTTATCAATTACTGAACAGATTCTCAATTGCAAATGCTAATTGGTGATCATTGTCATATTACATGAAGCCCATACCTATGTCAGATATCTTTATACACTACCACATTATAACATGAAAAATGCATAAGACTTTCTTTAAGCCTCTATAAGCTGTAATAAAAAGGACATACGTCATTACAAGAATGAACATAATAATTAGTTAAATCAATGCTAAATCATTGTATTTGCATTGAAGAAGAGTAAGGTCTGACAAACATTCTGCTCTTCCTGCAGTCAGAGTACACAAAGTGTGGTTAGAGCTTGCCATGATAGCTTCCTGATAGCTCAGCTTTTTCAGCTCACGCCGCCTTCGTACCATTTGTTGATCCTGACAGCAGCCCACATGCAAAACCCTGAGACAGCAAGACAGACATTGGAAATTGGAAGGGAGCAGCAGCAGGGCCTCGTTGAAAGAACATCTCTAACTGAGTGGGAGTTGAGTGGGAATACTGGCTCGGCAGCAACCACAGAAACCACAAGTCTTCGATTTTCTACAACCAACTGGAGCACAAGATATCCTTGATGACGCTGCATGCTGGAGTATTACATTTTCACCTTTCATACAACAAATATTACCTATTTCTATTATCTCGTACAAACATTGTGGCAAGTCGAAGAACACTCTCCATCAATAATATTCATAGACAGCACGGTAACGCTTTATTTTACGGGTCCATCATTTCCTGATGATTTCTTTAAGGTCTCCTGGAAAGAACTGTAACTTTGGACCAGATGCAGGGAGACAGTTTATCACCAGTTGTTGGTTTCAAGAGGGAAACCTTTTAAAGCAAATGAATTCAAACCAAAGTAAGAATGCAGTCATCAGTTATCTATTGTTGGAAACTTTACTCCCTGTATGCTTCCATGTAGACTAATTGCATTTTTTATACAATGTCACCTGACCTGCTGTGCTCTGAGTAAAAAACTTAACATTGTGCTTTCTTAGCCATTAATATTAATTATTTAAAGTTTTCTAAATGAACACTGAATGCTATTTTACCAGGCACTTCCATACCTGTAAAATAAAACATTACAGAAAGCATCACCATGTGCATAAAACTTTACAACTTTTCATGCAAATTGAGTCGAGCAATTATGAGCAACTAAGATTATGTCCAATATCAAAATCATTATAACACATTTGTTTAAGGTCTGACATAGCACCCTCATCACTTTTCTAAATAATTACTGATAGCTGGAGGGCTGCTGGTTTCAGTGGTCGCAACAGCTGGCTTCTCCTACTTTTTTTAAGTAGTAAAATTATGTTTACTGCTAGAGGATTCTAAGGTTAACCAAAAAACAAAGTTTTAGTGATTTAAAGTTTTTCCCTAAAAGAGCTCATTGTCCCCCAGAATAAATACTAAAATATTTACTGTATATTTCTGGAATAAGCGGCCATGATATAAGTGGGAAAGATCATGAGGCATCATGCAGATGTGAAAAACTGCACACTGTGCGTTACATATTCCGATACCCACGCTTTGTGTGTTATTCTTCAATAACCGCACATCACATTGTGGATTCTCCCTCACATGAGGCATTGGTGGCAACTTTTACAATGTAATATGCTGCTGTTATAAACCATTATGCAGAAGCCGATATTAAAATACATCATGTGCTTCATAGAAAGTGTTACCCAGTTTCATTTTAGTCTCCACAAGAACACTTTGTTCTTTTTTTATTGTTCCAGTTTGTATCAGATACTGTTGCTGTGTCCCCGTTTAGGAAATAATTGACCTGTAGTACTGTAGTTTTCAACCAAAGCCTCTTTCAAAACAAGGACCGCGTGAAATAAAAGTATAAAATATTTACATATAGACCACAAAAGGCATTTACAGCCCTGACAATTTAGGAGGCACTCCCTCAGCTTGGGGCCCTAGATAGTCCCTCGTGCAGCAGGGAGTCAGCGGCTCTGTGCTAGGACTGGCAGAACTTAGTTTGATTATATATGCTGGTATAAATTGCCACTCACTGTCAGGTGTTGACATTTTTTTGACAACTTTGCAAGTAGATGTCCGGATATTTGTTCTTTTCTGAGATTTTGCTAAAATTTAAATCTGCTCTGCCTCTGCCCTGTTGCGTGCGACTGCAGCAGCAGTTCCTGCGTTGACAGTCACTCAAAGGGGCAATTTATTTACGGCGAGGGCAAACCAAAGAAGCGATAAATAAAGGCAGCATAAAATCAAAGGTATAGGATCAGGTGGAAATTGGTATTTTCTCACTCACAGACCACTGTTGACCTGGAAAACACTCACGCACAAACACCAAATACACTCCGCAGCTCCCGGGAGCGGACGCGCTCTTTATATCCTCAAATGCATACATTAAGATGGAGATGTACAGGATCTTTTAGTACAAAGAAATGAAAAAAACAAAAACAGGATGTAGACACATTAACAGGAACACCTGTGGAAATATATTGTAATTGCCCTGCAACAAACACTTGCTATGTGAAGGCTATTTTTTGAGACTTCGGGTTGACCGTACCTTAGTACATATATTAATATACATGTATTTCAATTGTGTTTTATTTTCATTGTGTTTTTGTAATATCTTGCTGGTGTTCTTGTTAATTTGTCCACCTCTTGTACTTCTCTCAGAAGAATGCCTTCTTGTGCTTCTCCTTTGCTTTACCTCCGCTTGAAATGAGACCCACAGAACATAAAATACATTAATTGAATATATATATATATATATGTATATATACATAATTTCAAATATATCAAGCATCTGAAATCAGCAAATAGCACGTCCAGCTAGCCAAAACATTTCTTATCAAAATATAGTCAATTTAAACAAGGATTCTGAATACATTTAATCACGCATGAATTGATTTTAATTACAGAATTTAACTTATGCGACACACTGTAGATCTGTCCCCAGCCCCCCCACCCCCCCCCAATATAAATATCTCTATGTACTAAATAAAAGACACAAAAGAAAAGAAAAGTCAATCCCAGGATTCACCCGTGAAGATTAAAATGATATCCAACATCTGTAAAATTGCAAATGCTTCTCTTGCCAGATGGTGAGCTCTGGTCTGGGCGTGTCCCAAAAATATACAAGAGTATGAATGATGCATTGGATATGACTTATTTCACAGTGTATCTCTGGATGTGCACACACACTCACGCACAAGCGCACACACACACACACACACATTCCCACGTGGAGAGATGCAAAATCACTTGCTCACAAACACACAGACCATTAACATGAGCCAGGGTTCCACATCGGCTAAATGCTCCCGGTGGTGTGTACAAGATGTGTGAGGTTCATTGACAAAAACTACTCTTCTAGTCTATGTTGGCACCACATTAAAAAAACATAAGTTATAAGCTAAGACGCTCAAAATGTCCACATTTCACCATCGTGACCTTCAGTCATTGAGTCAACTCGTCTCTGTCGTCTCTTCTGTGACATTCCAAGAGACTTTCATGCTTTCTCACAACCGTCCGTCCTGTGTGTATTTAAATGCAGAGGTGTAAAGTTTCACCCATCAGCCAAATGAGAGAAAGAATCCAATGGACAATACGGCCTGGCTCAACCTCTGCAGAGTCATTACTCTTCAGCAGTAAGCTGACATTAAAGGAACTTGGCTGGAATATAACCCCGGACGGCTTCATAGCAGGGATAGTAAAGAAGATGAACGGGATCGACTTCTGAAAGACCTTTTGACAAGTCTAAATCAAGCCACAAAGGTACGAAAAATCTTCAAGGAGCTCTCCCCTGCAGACTGGATGTTGGATAACAAGGACAAAAATAAAAGGTAAAGTACTTCACTGAATATTCCACTGCCCCGTTGATAAATGTTCCTCACAGGGATTTTAGTTCTGTGACGTGTCCACGAATTTGGCTGCGTGAAGATTCAATGCCGATGGAGTATACCATGCTGCTCACTTGAGACTTCTCAGAGTTCTCAGAAGTGTCTGCCGAGAGTCTTTCACTGTGGGGATTGGAGAAACTCCGGATTATCACTATTTATTTATTTTAGTATTGAAGGTCAAACCTGGTCTTAAGTTTGGGAATCTCGTTGGTGAATGGACACAATGTTCTGGTGTAGAGATTGGTCTCAGTTCCTTTTGTAGCATGGATGACAATGAACCTGCAGAGGGACGGAGAAAGAAGATAGTTCCAAATCACGAGACACGGTTGTTTCAAAAGTCAGGATGGTAGTCTTACCAGGTCAAACATAGTTAACATTTCCGCCACATTTTACGTAAGACAACTGCAAACTGAACACCACGGCATTTAAGCTAAAGGCTGCCACAACACAAAACAAGGTTAAATATGCACAGAGAATACATGTTTGGCCTTTGTTTGAGAAAGCTAATATATTTAATAACACACCATTATGATTTCTTATACATAAAGAAAAATATTTAGTTATTTATTTACACAAGAGTGCCTTGACTTTTGGGTGGATTTCAGGACTCATTTTGGGCGACAATGGCATTGATTGCCTACTTATGCAACTGTTTTGTGTCACATTCCTGCAAAAAAGCGCTTTGTCATTTGTTGTTTTTTTAATCAAAAATAAATTCAGTTTAATGAATCCCAAAACGCCGAATGACACAGTTTTAAGCTGTCGAGGATATTATTCTTTTTTTTTACCCTCACGGTGCAGGACAAGAAATACAAAAAACAACAACACAGTAATAATCAGACCAGCGCCCCCCCCCTCCCTGTATTTTCAATTTTCATCTGAGCCAGTTTCAGCAAAACTCTTCATATACAACATCTAAACCAATTAAAAATGAAATGAGAGCTCCAAATTAAGGTTTTGTCATTCTCTGCCTGTGCACTGTTAGACATTATAAAACAGGGGTCTGAATGATTATTGATATAATTGATATAATTAACAATAACAATGAATAATTTCCATAACGCAAACATGTCTGACAAAAAGCCATTAAAATAGATATATAAAACCAGTAATTTGACGTATTCCATGTCTGAACGGGGCTTTATTTGAGCTTTAACAAATTAAATTGTGTGAATGATTCTTTAAAGGGATTGGTCCATGAGTGTATGTGCTAATATATTCCTTTCCACGTGGAATAGGTTTCACCTCCAATGAAATTCTGGAGCTAATGACTTAATTTAGCCAATCATTTAATGAAGAAAGCCATCTGAATGATAATAGAACTCTGCCATGAATATGTTATATGGATAAATCCATAAATGTTAATGTTAATGTTGATTCACGGTGACAGTGGACAATTGTGACACCCGAGACCGCCCATATAAATCATTCAGACACTTAAATTTGAGTCGGCAAATCCACACAGAATTGCACAAATTCCCAGGGCTGGCAAATAAATATTTATGACGCCTCCAATTCCCCTTTTCTCCCTGTCCTTGGTAATTGTGCGTGATTCATTTTGTTTTCTCGGTGGAAGAGGGGATATCAATCTTAGAGTATTGGCTCGGAGACATAAAGCATGCAGATTCCAAATGCCTGTTTTTTTGCAGAATATAAAAGCTTCACAGATACTCAGTCAATGTTCTAGAGAGCGGAATTTAGTTTTAATCTTTTTTCTTTCTTTCTTGTTTTTTTTAGAGAAAAGAAGAATGTTTGTGGAAGTGACGTTAACCAAGGCTAGCCTGCTCCTGACTCCTGCTTGATATCGAATTCGGCAGGAATCTGTCACCATAGCATTTCGAAACGGCATTTTTCTAAAATGTAGCTTTTTCCTTCGCTTATTTCTTTTGTCAAGAACATCCTCCCAATCATATCGGTTTTCTACCTTTGTCCTAAACGAGAGCCTGGACACAGGAAGTAGCCTCCCCCTTTGATGTATCCACAGTGGGGCTTTTTAGTTTCCATTCCAAAACTTCCCGTAACCCCCTTTGACTTCCCTTTTCTGTCTGAAGTGAATGCAAACTGAGAAATGAGGGATTCCATTGTGTCTTCTCCAAGTCCTGAATGATCTTTATTTTCACTCAGTGGTGAGAGCAGTACTGAAAAGTACATGACGAATACACACTAATGGCTGATTCATTCCAGGTCTGAGTTACACTGAACTCTTAAACAACTTGGAATTAAGGCGAGGTGTCTGCTGTTTCCCTTAGGAGTTATTATTTCTGCCTTCTACAGGGCAGAACAATCAAAATGTCTTTGGTTGCTTATATGTCGAAGTTAACTGAAGCAGGGTTATACACTCAGTATGCAAATTGGAATGAAGTATATCATTAAAAAACTCACATACTTGCTGTTTTCTCTGCATCCTACGACGGTTCCTTGGGCAAAGGCTGGAAAAGAAAAGTAGAATGTCAGAGGCCAGCTTTCACTAAGGTTTTAATCAACTTTCCCTCAGCATATTTGCCTCAGACGCAGAGCAGCATATGTCCATTTAAAAGCACAGATGGCGTGTCTTCCAATTATATCTAAGGCGAGACGATGGAAGCTGAAGGTTATTTTGTTCTCCCCCAGTTTTTATGACCTCTAAGGACGCCGTTTCTCTCCTCGACCAGAAAATACGAGCGAGTAATGGCCACCTCATCATCAGCGTTAACGACCGAGAGACCTTTCCTTTCTCCCATCAATGGCATCACACAGATAGAACATTTTTATCACATTTGCTGTAGGGTATGGTGATAAACAGTGCTCCACTTTGTTTCTCTGTGAACAACCACTTCTTGCCTCCCACATTCATCTTTAGGAGAGCGCATGAAAACATGCAGTTTTCCCCTTGACCGGAGGAAGAAAACAGCTCCCTCGCCTTCTTGATATTGGTGAATGAGCCACTTTTGTGTAGATAATGACTCGGCTAATCATAATCACGAAGCTAATGGTCTGTTTAGCCAATCAGAGGAGCCAAGGCGAGACGCCTGTCTGGGCAGCGCATTGGCATTCCCGGCAGCAGCCGCTGCTGCTCTCCCCTCGGCTGTGCCAGGCTATCTGTAGCAGCGAGGTGGACTTGGTATTCAGCTGCCCGCCCCGGCCCGTCGTCCTGCGATCTGTCGCTCTGTCTGTCCGACCGGCCCCGGCGCTGTCAAAGAAATTCAGTACTCTGAAGAGGCGCTGATCCATCACACCTCTCCAGCAGCATGTCATCTAAATGCTAAGTACTTCCACTGCATCTTTAAATCAAAACAAGAAAAGAAATGAGCACGGTGGGGGCAGGCGGGCGGTTGGAAGGGATAAAAGCTTATAAGGGCATAATAGAATCCGCAGAGCAAACCCGCTGCTTTTTGATTACATTCATTTTAGAGGGAGCGGAAACGTGGGAGAGGAGAAACTGGGCGAGAGGGACTGCGCATGAGAAACCCAGAGACCTTGTTATCCCTTCAAATGGACACGAAAAAAAAGAGGGAGAATAGATATTGATACACCCGCACCAAAGCTTCCACCAAAAAAAATAGTACGTTGTTTGATTTCTCTCCAAAAACCACCATGAATGCACCTGAGCTGCTCCCTCAATAGGATCCCCCATCCTCCTCCCTCGACTCCTTCTCTCAGTCGGACTCTTAAGCTATCGATCGGAGGGATTCTTGAAGTCGGAGCAGAGTGCTGAGGCGGCAGAAGCGGCCGGCACTATTAACTGCTCCTACTAATTAAAAGGGTAACAAGGTGAGTTTGGCCCCACGGGACGAGCTATGCAGGAGACGGAGCCGGCTGTTTGCCTGCCATGCACACCGGTAAACAGTGCTCACCGCCTATGGTGTTTACAAGACAGAAATCCAAGGACATCGAAGACAAATTCATCTCCCGCTGGCACGAGGGATGAGGGAGATTCACGGATAAGGAGAGAGAGGGAGAAAGCAGGGAGCACACTAACAAGAGCTTCGCTAATTGCTTATGTCGCAGTGAAATTGAAACATTTGGACCTCATCTCAGAGCTTGGGGTAACCTCGTTTCATCGCCATATGTAAACATCGAGCACTGTGCATATGTGATAAAGTTTCACAGTTCAAATGAAGTGCACATGCCCGGATCTCTGAGTGAGTGCCAGCGGAGATTGGCAAAAATATCATAGGATTCAATTAACTTCTTTCCTTATCATCAATACAGCATATTTTAGGATCAAAGTATTTTTAAGATACAGTATGCCTCGCATTACACAGATAGAAATCCTCAGCCGAGGTATAGCACTATGGCTCACAGAAATCTATGGAGCCGGGAGAGAGAGACACTGCAGGTATGCGGCAGAATGTTTGCCCAGTGCTCAGGGGGACACAAAGCAGAGGCGACAAATTTGGTGGCACTTCAAGCCACAAAATTCTCACCAGCGGCCCACCCAGCCATTATGGAGGCAGGCCATCACTGCAGCAACTAAAAACCCTTCCCCGGGGTCTCTCCTAACAAGTGGACTCCTGCACAGTGTTTTGTTGGTTGTATCAGCTGGAGACTCATAGAGGCCGCAGTCATTACCAGCCACTGGTGTTATTAGACTAACAAGCGCAGCTACAGCCAAACTAAAGACCCTGAGTGGATGCCTCATGCCCAGATATGAGGCTGATGCACAAAAGCATCAGTGCAGCAGAACAAAAACAACGTATTTCCTGTTTATTTCTGGGGAGGCAGCGACAGAAAATTCAAATCCATTACTGAGGTAAAAGTAGAAATATAATAATGTCAGAAAAATAATGAATGCATGAAAAAATTGTTTTTTTTTAAGTTTTGGCACTAAAAAGCTGCATTCATTGATTTTCTTTTACTCTACGGGGCAGTTGTCAAGCCAACACTGACATGTAGTCTTATTTCATTTGGAGTTGTGTTTCTAGCCACCTGGTGAATGTAAGTCCAATATTCACTCTATTTACTCTCCTCTAAACTCGGTTTCTGTCTCTACCGAATCTTGAGGGAAATATCGAGCTGCTAAATGAGCCACTACATTCACCAGCTAGTTGCTAACTTTGCGTGTGTGCAGTTGTTTTGCCAGGCAGTGTACTGAAAACAGCTGTCTGCTGCTTGAAATGAGATTGATGAGAGCAGAATTTGCAGGGCTGTAAACCAAAACAGTTCACATTACACACAGACATTTAGATTCATTGGCGATAGAAAAATAATACCAAAAATATTTTACTTTAACAATAAATCATGTGCAGTTTGTTCCAGACCGACACTGGTTTACACTCATTTATAAACAATATGAAAATCAATAAGCAGGCTCTTGAAACTGGCTCGAGGTGTGTGAGATTACTGCATTGAACATCAAGTGTACATTTTTCCAGCAAATGTTACATTACCGTTGCGCGATGTGAGCAGATCAATTTGAAAAGTCAGCAGTGAACTACCTTGAAACATTGATGTTATTTTTTTTTAAATGCATACTTGATGTTTATTGTGATTGATAACACAAGTAAAGCAAGTGTCAAGAGCCTGCGTATTGATTTTCATACCAACAGAAATCGATGGAAAGCAAAGGACACCTGGAATGAAACGTGGGAAAAAACATTCAAATTTGTAAAACTCAGCAGTAGGCTTTTCAAAATGTTTAGCTGTGATATTAAGTGAATGTGATTTGTAGTAAAAAGGCTAAAACAAACAAAACCACGGGTACGGCTATTTAAATAAAATCAAAACGTAGCATCCAAAGTACAAAAGGTCATTATGCAGAATATCTGCTTTCTAAATTATTTTATTTATGATATTGTAGAATAACTACTACAGACGCATGTGAACCAAATTTTAATATTGTAGCTGGTGAAGGTTATTTCAAATATATGTACACTCCTAAGGGGTATAATATATAACAATGCATCATATCTTATAAGTTGATCATATGTTTTGTTTATGAAACCTGTAAAGTAACAGGTAACTATAGCTGTTGAATAAATATTGTGGAGATAAGAGAACATAATGTCATACGTGAAATTTGATCTAGTGTAAGTATATGGTAGCATTAAATTAAAGACATTTAACACAAATCTCAAAATTATATTTTGCTTAATATCACTGGAAACAGGTCGTGTTTTTCAGGACTCTTAAACGGGCCAAAAAATGATAGATGGCGGCTGGCTGCGCCAAAGGTAGCAGCGCTAAACAATGAAACAGGTTGTTTTGGGCCATGCGTGAACATGTCCAGTCCATTGCTAGGCACTCTGCATTACACAGGGTACAAAAAACCCCGTGTTGAAATGTGGCCTATGGCTCTGACAATTTCACACCAGATGAAGCTCTGGAGACAAGCATTGTGCAGGGTAAAACTCACATGGCAGTTCAAAGCCTGGCAATGACAGAACTTCAAACAGGGGAGCGGGGTAAAGTGTGCTGAAAGTGACAGCAGAAGGGACCATGTTCACTGGGTCTCAGACAAAGAGGAGGTGGGCGGGGGGGCGGGGGGGTGGTGGTTGAGGAGGAACATGTGCCCGGCGAAGGCAAGCAGAAAAAAATAACTTTTTTAAAAGATGATGGAAGCACAAGAGGAGAGAAAAAAAAGAAAAGAAAAAGTGTTGTTTTTTTATGCCCTGTGAATGAACTCCAGAGGAAACATTAGATACTGTAAATGTAATCATGAAGCTCTCTGCAGTATATATGTTCCATAACACCTATGAAAAAAAAGGGGAAGGGAAAGGTTTTCGGAACATTTCTATCAATCCAACCTATTTCAATATATTTTCTGCATCAGTCCACAAGACTGATGATCGAGCCACAGCATCCGACAAACAGATGAGCTGAAACCAAGGGAGTGCATTTGTCTCCGCCGCTTGATAAATAGGGGACCCCTTTAATGAAACTGAAATAAAGACTATATTTGCTTATCGAGCGTAACCTCTGTGTACTCCGGTGCATGTGTGCTGAGCGTCAGTCATTTTATAAATGTACATCCGAAGGCAAAGCGGCCTGGCTCTAATATGTTATCCCCGAGGACCCAGAGGGAGGCTGTCAGATAGAATATGACAGGAGCACCATCAGTTCACCAACAGCAATGTGAGTGAAAGCCTGGAGGTGAGCCAGTAAGACACAAAACATAAACGCTGGACTTGTTCTTTCATTTGTCTGATGCATGTATCAAAGAATGCACAGTGGTAAAGTCATTCGATTAAGAATGCATTAAAAACTACTAGTCTCAGATTTGCATCTCTCTTGGCAGCTACTGCTGCAAAAAACCTTTTTCAACCTAACACTGCTGAAACAGATTCTATCGTTTGTGCACGACTGTTAGAATTGACTTGCTGGTGCTCAGAATTGAATAATTTCAACAGCAAATGAGACCGAAAGTCAGCAGTGCATTGAAGGACACAGCATGCATATCTAATATTTGAAAATGCTCTGGCCTTGTTTCTCCAATTCATTCGGAAGATGCAAACATTTCTCTAATTTCCATTTCTGATTTCCTCACTAATATATTCCCACCGTGTTGGAAACAAGACCACTGATAGCACTTCTTTTTACTCGGGGCCTATTTCTACTGAATGCATCCTTCAGAGGCTGCACTAGAAGGAGTTATTGTTCAAGAAGCAACCTCTACCTCTCTGATTATGCCTTTTATCTAGTCTTGATGAATGCTGCTGGTCACAGAGCGACATCGTCTAATGAAAGGGATTTCATTTTTCTGCTCTCCCTTTATCTAAACATGGCATCTCACTGAGGATACAACTCTGTTTGCAAGAGGTTCAGAAGGCAGCAGCTCTGTGACAAATACAAGACCTGAATAGCAGCACTCTATATAACCTAACAATATATACTGAAACTAAAAAACAATGTCAGAGGGGTGAGTTGTTTAGATAAAGGTAGATCTGGGAGAAGGTAGTAATGAAATCACATTCACTAATAAAGGAATGTGGCAGCATTCAGGCTTTCCAGCTGAACTTCCTTCGCTTTTGAAAACATTTTATTCAGTACCGACTGCAGGATTATCGCTTTTCATTAGCACAGAGCCAACAGTGCTCACAAGGTTGTTTCAAGTGCTGTTTGAATCAGATTAGTGGTTTAATACTGGGAGAGAGCAGCTCTTAAGATAATACACAAGTAGAGTAAAGGACCCTCTGTTTCCGGTCAACTAATGCTGTGTTCTGTCTAGACTGCTTGTGTTACATCAGCAGCACGAAAGCAACATGTAGGAAAAAGCAGAAAGTCAAGCATGTAGTAAAAAGAAGTCCCAAAATCCTTCATGTGGGATTGACTCAATATAAATTTTATTGTGTGTGTGTGTTCATGGCAATGACGTAACTTGTCACTTAGTGCAGTCGTGAGGCTCACTGACGTGTTTTAAATAGTTTTTGGACAACAGAATTTGATGTCACAATTTGGCCTTTACTGACGATACTTATCAGTAGGATGAAGCCATTGTGGGTCTCCTTCAATGGGCTTTATTGTAGAGAATTGTGCTGTATTTCCACCTGTTTGTTGTGAAGTTTGAAATAACTCACTAGAATAAAGTAAATGCCATTATTTCAAGGACATTTTGGTAAAAAAATGTAATGGCAGTTGGAGGAAAAGTGAAATGACGTCACCTCAACATTAGATGTAGCTAGAGATAGATGACATTGCTTTCTGTTTGTTCTTACTTGGACAACACATTATCATTTCCCATCGTTTACAGTCATGACACCAAGCCAACCGGAAATCTGTCATCTCCACTCTCCAACCTCAACCTCAGCTAATCAACAATTCATTTCAACGAGCGGCACACAAACAGTTGCTGACAGAGCCTGCGGGTGCGCTGCGTTGCCTTTGAGAAGCGAGCTCATTAGAAGTCTGTCTCTGGTCAGATGGGTTGCCAGCAAAGCAGTGACCATGGCGACACATCACTTGGCTGCGTGGCTTTTTTTCGTACACATGTAAGCCTTTATAACTGAGGTGCTAGCAAGTGTTACACAACGACACTGTGGAACTTTCTCACCTCTTTCATAAGAGGTGATCATTTCATAACTCCTTCATAGCTGGAGAGGAACATTTTGTATTGATGTGGTGAAATTAATCCAGTTTTTCACTTTGTTTTGCTCATCTGCATCACATTTGTAACATTCTCCACTCAAACACCTGTTTCCCTTTTCTCTGTTTCTCATGAGGAACACCTTTGACTTCTTTTTTTCCCCTTTCAGAAGAGCTACCAGAGCGAACTGGTTATAATGTCTTCATGTTTTCAGCAGCACTGTCAGGACTATACACACTTCACTAGCTTTCTGCCCTGGCTGACACTGGAACAAAGAGCACATAGCTGGAGGAGGGCCATCAGCACAGAAAAAAAAGAAAAATGCTTAAAAAACATGATGCAAGCGTCTCTGACCTACTGGGTTTTGCTGTGTATGTATGTGTGTGTGTGTGTGTGTGTGTGTGTGTGTGTGTGTGTGTGTGTGTGTGTGTGTGTGTG
>NW_022280074.1:1761765-1769154 GCF_004355925.1 Anarrhichthys ocellatus
GTGTGTGTGTGTGTGTGTGTGTGTGTGTGTGTGTGTGTGTGTGTGTGCGTGTAGTTCATTTTGAAACTCTCCTTCATTTGGCAAAAAATATTCCCAGCTGCAACTGTTCTGTTTCTCTCCAGGCCACACACTAGCTGAGCAAGTGGCATTTGTTGTGTGGGTGTGTAGGAAGATTTTTCTTTTTCCCAGCATTGCCAGAGCGACGGAGGACACGTGAAAACCGCAGTCTGAATATGATCAAATCAGGGTTTCAAGAGCCTGCATTTCATAATTCAAGCTCCCTCTAGCCTGTGATCTCAGGTTTGAAGCAAAGAACATAATATTTTGGAGAATAATCTGGTCCTGCCCTGCACTGAAGAAGCATTTCTAGTTTCAATTTGAGCCCATCACTTGATTAGCAAAGGCGGATAATAGGGCTCAGTAGTGCTCTCGATAAGAGCTCTCACCAAGCAAGGGAGCAAGTGATGCAATCTCACAATGCTCTCGCTCGCCTGAAAGGACGGAAAACATTTAACTTCTCCTGAATTCAGTCTGTCTTGTCATTATTCCACCTGACGGCCAATTCCATGCATTCACACAGAGATGACCAACTGTGCTCTTGTGTAACCTAACTATTCAAATCCCCCCTCCCCTCCACACCCCGTCAAGTGTATGAAACCAACCTGATAGCACCCCGCCCCACCCTGCTCGAATTGCGCTTTCCACCTCGGAGAATATCATATGTAGACCTTTCAGCGGCTCACTAGTGAAGACAAATTGCCAGCTTGTTTGGTGGTGCCTCCAGAGAGTGATTCATATTAATGGCTAGCTGGCAGTGGAGAGCGTGCTGCATATGCAAACTCCATTAGCAGGTTAGGCTGGAGAGTATGACCTGGCAGTGCCACCGTGAGCTGCACACACAGGAGGGCAGGCTGCCGAGCGGAGGCTAAGGGGGGCTGCGTATAGAAAGAGCTGCAGGTGCAGGGGCAGGGGTCTACGGTGTGTGTCGTGCAGTTAGTCTGGTGTGTTACTTCATCAATATATCAGGTTGACGTTTCTATTAAGACATTTATTATGATAATTTATTCCTATTTATTGCAGAATTGGTTAGTGTTACATATGTAAAGCCTTTAAGTTTCATGGTGTTTCAGAGTTCATTATCATTTACATTAAACTGTTCTAATGAAGCATTTAACACAATCCACCTAAATTGAAACAATGGACATCTTTGATGATTAGAACTTTTCATAGTTTTCAAGTTTTCAAGGATTTAATAAATAGCTTGACAGCCACCATTTTTGTAAAAACATTGAATTTTGATTATTTCTTTACCAGAGGACCCTTCTTGACCACAGTGAGCAGAAAAGTGAAGGTCTAATTCATTGACATATTAATTCATAGTTCATATTCATGACTTTTTCCCTTGAAGGCTTGTTAAGAGCCTGTGAAAGTTAAACAGAGTGCTAATATCCAGCAGGTGGAGCAGTTAGCAGTTAAAGGTTAAAAGTCATATATTTTGGCACACTGCATCTGCAACTGGCTGCTAATATTAATCAAGATTAATTGTGTTGGATAAACTAAACAACTTAGATTTTCTTGCAGCAGGTCAATCTTCAATTGTTAAGTTTTCCACGAAGTGGCACTCGAGGAAAGGCCACGTAGCTGTTTAAATCAGAAGGTGTTTATCCCATTGGGAGCATGACTGTGCTTTAGCAAAATCATGAAGATCTTATTGCAAGATTCCTGGTGTGCAAAGTTGTTTTGGGCCTGAGGGTGGCAAAGAGTTTTACATCCGAGGAGAAGGAGTGTGCTCACTAAATCTCATGGCAGCCTGCCTTTTAGATTTTAATATCTCACTTCTCCATTCGGACTGATAGTGACACCAGAGGACTCACTATAGCACTCAATATTGAAGCGGCATAGGCTGGTTGACCAACTCCAACCTACAGTAGGAGTCAAGATACTGTGACAACTGATGCAAAAACAATCACTAAATCAAAAACATGCTGGAAAATTACAGATGACAACAGAGATGGTTTCCTGGAGGAAGATACATATTTATGTTTTTGCTCATAACTGGTTACACACAGTTGTCGATTTTTATCAAAACTGCTGCTGGCTTGCTGTCTATTCCATCATTTTCCCGGGTAAACTCTCATATATATCATTTCAATGATTTAAACATATGAACGTCCAGCCCACTCTACTACCAAGTCATCAAAAACGGCGGCTTGGTCAGGTGACGTAGTATAAAGAGCAATAAAGTCTGTATAGTAATGAAGCAGCGGGGATGGATGGGTAGAAATACATTAGACTCTCAGCCAGAAAACCAGTGTCTATGTCCTGTGTGAAAGCAACGTTGATTTATTTTAAGTTACATTAATTTACTTGACTTACGTTGCTACATAGCTACTACATAGCAAACATACTTATTCTAACTCAAACTATGATGTTGCCCTAAACCTAACCAAGGTGTTTCCTATAAACTCTGAAGTTTATTTTGAAAAGACAGCGTATACACGTAACGGCTGTGAATTGACTTGACGCTAGATGGGATTGTAGAGAGTCGTAGTTTGAAGCTGCTGTGTTTGACGAGATGAGAAGGAGAATGTGTTGGAACGTCACAGAGCTTGTGAAAATAAGATGTTAACACCAGCGGGTGACGTCAATCTTTTCATTGTGTCAGAACCACTTAATCAACATTTCACGTCCTCTGCTGCTTATCTCAATGGCAGGTTGTAGCTACAGGTTGTGAGCAGTAATTAGGCTGCCACACAAAACTGAAGTGTTTCTCTCAGCACTCAGAATACAAATCTAAATTGGATCTTTAAGTCATTTTTTAACTTTGGTTACCTTACAATTGTTGAAAGCTGAACTTAAATAGATTCGATAGGGGAATGCTATACAGGATTTAGATTCGATACGACGCTATCAAACCCCAACCCCATATACGTTTAACTGATATTGGCAGCATGATATATGTATTATTAGATGCATGATTTGCCCATCGTCGGGTACATTTGTCACTTTATTTCAGTGGCTAACTCCACCTACGTCAAGCCTCCGCACCACAGCACGGATAATGAGTGCAGCCATTATCAGCTTTCAGAAACCCACGTTGTCACACTGAGTGCTGCTCTGCAATGGGATTAGCATGTGAAGACAGGTGCTCTCACAATTAGAACTCGCTCTCCACACCCAAGATACTTGCACAGAGATGTGGCCAGACAGAGCTTGGCCAGTGGCCGAGAAGCAGCCTGGCCCTCTATCCCCCCCCCCCTCTTCTCTCCAGCCTGATCAATCCTCCTTATAAATTTCTCATTTTCATTTATCTTCCAGGATGCGCTTTCCTCCCATTTTAGGTCTTACAACAAATACCTCTGGATACATCCTCTCTTCTGCTGCCAAAGCCTCCCTATCCCTGTCCCCTCCAAAACCAAACAAAGCACAAAAAAAAAACAAAAAAACAGCAGCAGCAGCATCACTTGTGATTAACTTCTGCAGTAAAAAATCTCCTCGGCAACAGCTTATTGAGAATATGCTGTGGAATACAAAAATCTGCATTTCTTTTTTTTTTATAAGTGTATGCATAAAAGCAAAACACTAACCTAAGTGTGCTGTCAGGGTAGATTACAGCACGATGGGAATGCGTGCATGAAATGTGACGCAGCTGCCCAGGGCTGCTGGACGGAGGAGGCGGAGGAGCGAGAGAGATAAAGACACAGCAAGTGATGAGAGAAAGCGAGAGAAATCAAGAGATCCAGTCACAGGTTGACCTTCGTCCTCGTGTACCTGACGATGAGGATATGCAGTCTCTCCTGCTCTCTATCCATCCTGTCATCTCTTGTTTTTTGTTGTCGTTTCTTTTCCCCCTACTAATGGCTTTCAAACATTCATATTGATTCTTCCTTTCTAATGGCACGAAAATGTAAAAGATCAAGTGAACCCTCGGTCAGATTGCGAACGCTTGCTGGCTTTGTGCATCCCTGAATCAGATGAGAGTTGATCACAGAGCAAAGCCTCAGTCAGCACTGCGGCATTGGCAGCTCTGAGGCATTGGATGCATGTTGCACTGTGAGAGGAGCCTACAGAGGACCAGATGACACCATATTGGAGGCTTTAAAAATGTAACATGTTTTGTGTTCATTTAAATCCCTCGCAAAGTCAGGGAGAGGTCATGGACTGTTGTCGGCTAAAATGATTTTTCTCACACGGATACCTAAAATGTCTGATCTCTTGTTTGAGCAAGTGCACAGAATAGTTTCAAATGATTTATTTATGGGAGGAGATCCTGAAATGGTGAGTATTCCTAGTAAGATACCGGTGAATTTAAGATGGTCTGAGAGGAATTCACGTTTACAATTCCTTGTAAAATGCAGAGTACTAAGATAAGTTTGGTATGCACTTCTTCAATACTAATGAGGTATCGGCAGTGCAGAGCTAAGCTGGCATCTTTTATCCATCTTCTTTTATTTATTGGTGCAGCGCAAACAACAGAGCAAAGTTAGAGGTGGGTTACAGACAATGAAGAAACAACCATGTTCAGAACACTTTGTAGTAGTTTGTGCCTCTGTTTATTTACTCTCTTTACAATATTATTTTAAAGAAGTGGGACCCAGAAGTTTGGTTTCACTGATTTGTTCCAATTGCACGTTAAATTGTGAATTATAAATAGTGATTTCAAGCCACAGAAAGCAGTTTAGCATCTGTTTTCTACACACAGAGTATTGATGCAGACTTTAAAGCCTGGGAGCTGGCCTCACGTATCACTACCAGCTTGCGTTGCCCACACTGAAAGATGGCGGCGTGATGCTGTTAAGTGCACATGGCGTATATTAATTTCATGTCTTGTAAATTACCGTGACGGTCTTGATGCGACCGCTGCCCCTGGTGCAGGTCCAGCCGGATCGGTTGAACAGGTAGCTGCAGACCTCCCCCTCCAGGCAGGGAGCCATCTCGCACCACTGACGACTCCGCACGATTCGCGCTGAGAGGGCGAAAGACAAGGGGGAAAAGAGGCACGTTACACTCGCACACCCACAGAGAAAGACATCAGATTGTCAACATTTTCTGTTTTATGGTCACCAGACAGGAAAGCATCTTCATATGTTGATGTGTCTACAAGCCTGTAGTATTTCAATTAGGATTTTGTTGAACCACCATGTCCGAATCGCCTGTGGTAGTAACCTTTACAGACCAGCTGGCGGCCCATAAATTACTCTCCTGTTAATGCTAGCGTTCACTGCAGTCAGATTGTTTCCTCCTTTTGACATTTTGTTAGACTTAATATTCTTCCTGAAAGCGTTTTTCTTTAGGTAATTCTAGGTAAAGTGTTCTAGTGTTGAAAGTAATTGTACTACTTTAAAGCATAACATTGTTAGATTTATTTTCCTGAAGTGACGGTGAGCAAATCGTTCTGAAACTTGCACTCAATGGACAATGCAGCAATGATGTTATGAAATGTTCCATTTTCCATTGTATTTTAATGTTGTCATTCCTATCTGCATTCTAAATTTTAAAAAAGAAAATATATCGTGTTACACACAACAATGTGGTGTGATTAAAGCTTCCTGTGATAAATCAGGATGCGCTTTGAAAATATCACAATAACACTATAAAGTGTTGTACATTGTATCTTATTTTCTGCTAATTCATATGCACAAATTATTAAAGCATAGCAGGAACATTTCAATGTGCAGATTAGAGAGGTGGATCACAGATTAGAAAGGCAACAAAACGCAAACAGGCTTTCTGTCTTCTTAAAAGTTATTTGTCTGCTGCAGACATCGGTCTGTCAGAGTGAGAGCCAGTGATGCTCTCCTTCTCCCTCTGCAGTCCTTCTGCATGACATTGAATTAGCATGCGCCTGTAGTCGATGCTGATAAGCTCTGATTGTTCTTTACACAGCGTGCTAAAGCAACACCGAAAGGTTATCGGCTCTCTGCGGACCTGGCCGAGGCCGCCGCTCCTGCCTCCACCCCACGGTCCCCCCCCCCCCCCCGGGCAGCACATTGTGGAACGAAGTAACATAGTCGACAAATTGAAAGAGACGAACCACAATTCGTTGAATGTCCACTGGAGAGCTGAGGGAGGGGGAGTGAGGAGGAGGAGGTGTGGAAAGGGAGGCCTTGTGGCATTTTGCTGTGAGGTATTTGTGGTCCAGGCCTTGTTAACACTCCGAAATTGCTCATACCCCGACTGCTGCTCTGCAATAAAGATCTGTCATCTTGTGGTATTTATTAAGCCACCCCTCATGTATGTAACTGCGTGCACACACACACACACACACACACACACACACCGCTCTGTAGATATAAAGCCTCTCAGCAAATAATAGATATTGTTGACACATTGGAGGAGAAGCCGTGTTTCTGCCCTCACAGTGCAGTCAGGCAGCAGTGGAACAAAACAATCCAGAAACCTGTCATCTCATTGCACCCAACAAGCTGATGTACTGTAAATATTAAAGAACAGAGACAAAATGGTCGATTCGGCTTCACCCTGAGCAGAGGTTCCTTGGCGAGCAGGGAAGAAAATCTAAAGTGACCTTCCTCTTGACACAGCAACACAATGTGGCAAAATTTTCATTTTCACAGCCATCCGTCAGGCGCAACAAAGCGCAGATTTATCAGTCAGTTGCAGATGTAGTTTTGAGTACATTACAGGGCCAGCAAAACTCAATTTCCAGGGGCACGGAATAAAAAGCTGAGCTGGCAAAGTGGCGGGAGTGCTGACTAACCGTGGAGTGCATCAGCCCAGCCAGCGAGAGGCTGGCTGAAATAAATGCTTTTTTCAACTCCACAGTATCCAGGCCCTCAGTAGCTCGCCCTTGTTACTTTTTCAATGCCATCCATGACAGTCTGACTTGATCTATGATGACTTGATGAATTTCCCCCATGCTGTAAACCGCGGAATGTTCCGTTACAGCGTTGGTTGGAATTAGTGTGTCGCCCGTGACAATTTCATCAACAGCGGCGTCACGAAAAAACATAAGCAACTACAAAACGGCAACGCTGCAGTTTAGCGTTCGGCCTGTCTCTTTCCATCAAACCTATCTATCCAATATGCTGGCACACGCAACTGGGGGAGCATTTAAAAAGCTTATATGGTACAACCACCCACACGCACATCAACGGTATCCCGAGCAGACTTTAAGCCTCGGAGCTGAAGCTGCCTGAAAAATATCTGTCTGCTGCTATTTTTCCATCTAACAGTATCTATTACATGCTGCTGTAATGCAAACGGCTGAGAATCATGCTGCTTATATTGTGATAGGTGTCTGTTTGGATATGATTTCAGGGCCTGTTTGCGATGGTGGCAGCGTGCAGCAGCAGAGGTGAACCAGCTGGCTGTGGGGGTTGGAAGAGAGAGAGAGAGAGAGAGAGAGAGAGAGAGAGAGAGAGAGAGAGA
>NW_022280074.1:1769164-1812115 GCF_004355925.1 Anarrhichthys ocellatus
AGAGAGAGAGAGAGAGAGAGAGAGAGAGAGAGAGAGAGAGAGAGAGAGATCTGTCTGGTTTGACACCTGGGTGGCCCCGTCCTGTTGCGGGCACTGTCGGAGTCCCACCCAGGGACCGTGGACGTCGGGCCATGATCGTCAGCTGCCAGGGGTCCCTGCTGGGCTACGGTTTCTGGACCTCCAACTAGATCACACGTAAGACCATCTGTCCCCCCCGTGCACAGTGCCAAGCCCTTCCCTGCACAGCACAACACAGCACTGCCAGACGAGACTCAGAGCAGGGCAGTGAGGCACAACAGTGAGTCCTAGGCCAGACACACTGTTAGTGTGATGAAATTCTGCCTCTGCAGAAGTAAAAAAGAACATCAAATTTTTACACACGCCACAGGCAGCTCATGCAAAATGCATTTAGATGAGAGGCAACAAACAAAAAAGAGACAGTTGCGAAGACGTAGGAAAGACATGAAGAGTATGTTCATTGCATTGAAAAGACAACACACTGTGAAGTGGAGCATGCCACCAAACAATAAATTGTGTGTCCCTTCTGGTGATTTAATAATAATTCCGAGGCTTCTTTTGCCAAGCATCCAACAAGATTAGCTAACTAGATTAGCTGGGCACCGGAAACATTGTCACAGGTTTTAACAGGCTTTCTGGCTGATGTTAATTAAGCTTCAATAATGGATCAATTTGTAGCGGCCAGACTTTCAGCCCTCTGTCCTCGACGCAGCGCAACCTGCTACCAGAGGCCTGATGGTCTTTCAGTTCTTATTATGACAACAGACAACAACATTAAATACATTTTAAACCCAGCCAGCAGCCGAGCTACGAATGACTCAATACTTCATCCCAAACGGTGTGTTATGTTGAGCAAGCTGCTGAATTACGGAGTTTCTGTTGCATTCCTTTTTGGGCTTGTTTTGAAAATGGCTTAGCTTTTTTTATTTTTATTTTTATGTATTTGTGAAACAAGATGTCATCTAACCAGGAAGTTAGCCCGTCTGGCGTGTTAACGATGTAAATGTAGGATTGATTTTATTGTCAGTAAGGATATTTCATTCTAATTTTCCTGTTGATTCACAAATGTTGCTCTGTGGAAAACATTACAAACATTCACTGCCAGATATATTGATATTTTCTGTTGTTGCAGCGTTTCGGGGCTGGAAATCACTTCTTTCAATACTTTTTTTGTAATTGCTGTAAAGCTACTGCCAATGAGACTCAACTCTGTGTACACATCTGGGCAGGAAGTGTTGACACTGACGGTAGCTTCACAGAGATCGCAAAAAAAAGCGTTGCATATAATTAGTGAACAGACACAGTGTATCTATGTTAGAGAAGGGAAACTCACACAAATGAGTGGGTATGAGACAAAGGTGTTGCTGTGCAGAATAAGTGCTGTGGAATGTATATTATACTGAATTCATCAAGACAATGAGTAAACATGGAGGGAGTGTTGAGCTTGCATTACCATCAAACAGCGTCGACAACAAATTAAAATGAGAGCAGATCCGGAAAAAAAGGAAAATATAATCAAATATACTTTTTCTTTTTCTTAAAAGTCTCTAATATACTCTTCTTTCAAACAACAGTCTGCTTCTCTCTGCAGCTAAGGTCAAGAAACAGCACAACAAATCTTCTCAACTGTGTGTCTGCGTTATAAATCAGAAGAAAGCTTTCCTCTTGCTTAATCTCCTTTCAACATCACTTTTTGGCTCATTTAGTGCCAATAATCATTGTGTGAAAGTGTGAAAGCAGAAGCTTGCAGCCGCCACATAAACCCTCTCCCCGCAGCCTGCAGACTCTTATCATGGTGGCCATCAAGCTTCATGCGATACAGTGCGATGTGGTGGCATGGCAACAACGGGCCGCGGAGCGGGAGCGGGGGAGAGAGTCGGGGAGCAGATTAGAGTGAGAGCAGGGAGACAAGCAAGAGAACGCCCATAATCCTCCTGTGTAGAGTGTGCAGACTAAACCTGCACAACAGTGATACACAGACGCACAAAGAAAAAAGGCTGTCTTTTTAATGTGCTGAAAAAGACTAAGAAAAGAAGTTGTTGCAGAGTGAGAAACCGCTCAGTGAATTAAAACAAATGAGGAATAACACGAGTAAACACGTCATGCTGCAGAAGAGATGCAGCCGCCATCTGGGCCAATCAGGCGATCAATTCTTGGGTAAGTCACATACATCAAACTTTTTTCGCTGCGGGGCTTAGGTAAGCTTGTCGGTATGTCATTATGGAAGTGCGAATGCCAGCAGGATGACAAGGGAGATAAAAAATATTTGTCCAATTGTCTCCTTAAAGCCACAAGCTGCAGACTGTCATCCCAAAAGGCTACATCGTACGGAAGCCTTTGATTTTAGTTTCCGTTCATTACAGGCAACAGCAAAGAGATTTAAATCCTCAAGCTTTTTGCTGGTGATTATAATTGTGCAGATGAGTTTCTCCAATTTTCACTCGCTGCAGAAAGTTGTCTGGCTACACTCTGAAAGGTCAAACTGCAAACACGGTCGAACATCAGTGCAGCAGTGTGAGAAGTGGCACTTGCACCATTCTGCTCACAGAAAACAAAGCTTATGATCACGCACGCAAGCCTCTGTTCCTTGCTACGAGGGTGGGATTGTAAATGGTGCAAATTCCAATGTGACGTGTAGTAAAGTGACTATATAGTAAAAAGGAGTAAGTTTGTAATGACAGAATCGCTGTGCGTTAGATTCCACGTCAGTCAAACCGGCAGGGTAGGAGAGAATGTTTATCAAAGTTTCAGTTTTGACTTGTAATCCCCCCCACCACCAACATGCCAATCACTATAACTGGCAGCGGAAATGTTTGAAAACTGTGTTAGGATGTGGTATTTAAGATGTGGGGTTTTCATTTCAAATCCAGGCTGTGGCACCTGAGATAATACACTTGACGAAGGAGTAAACAGACTCACAAACAGGCAGATCCATTACTGCCCACTCGTACATCACAGTACTAATACTATAAAGTGTAGACGACAAACTTCATAATAGTTTAAAGTTGGTACATAAGACATTAATGTACTTTTTTAAATTACAGGCTGGAACCGCTGGCAGACAGATTGGCAGCTAGACTGGCGGATCCCAATAAGAGCATTTAAAAATGTAGTGAAGGGTTTGGAGTTTGTCATTTCTTCCTCAGCTGGATCCGTTTTCTCCTGTCTGTCTTCCTTGTCATATTATTCTGCAGTTGACACTTTAGGCTATGTTTGTTTGGCCAGGAGTCATTTGGTAAAGATTGCGTCTCAATGGGATGGCTCAATAAAGGACTTTTGCACATAATTAAGGTAAAATCTTTTACTAATAATTGTGTGACTTTTCCAGTGTAAACAAACTATATGCTTAGACCCAGTCCACAGTATGTAGTTTTGAACTGGGGCACATCTGAAGTCTGAAAGAAAATGAATTGAGTGAATAAATCTGTTTGACCGCTGTCCATGGTGCTGATTCTGGAGCTGTCTGGAAAGTAACTGGTAACTAAGTGAACAACACATAGATCATAATTATAACCTAATAATATGATAATATAATATACATCATTCTGAAAAGGGGACATTCTGCATGATGAATACTTTACTTTTCTTACTTTAAGTATACTTTTATGCTGATACTTTTGTACTTTAGTAATATTTTGAGTATTCTACAATATTTTTACTGAGTACAGTATTTCTACATTGTGGTAGTACTAATTTACCTCTAAGTACAAGATCTGAGTACTTCTTCCATCATTAGGCGGGATGGCCAATAAGTTATCTTATGTTATCAGCATATTGCCTCACCTGTTATCACTATATATATCTTATTGATGCAGATCCTGGTTGCTGAGACTTGGTGACGCCACAACAAGCGGACTTAGTTCCTGTCAGTGCTTTCGTGTTTAGCATTGTGTTTAAGCACCTCTTTGGTAGTCAAGTGGTTATAGGCCATGCCTTGTAACTGCAGCATTCTTCTTGTGGCATTTAATTACTCTCTCTGTCCCGTATCTACTCTGTCAAAGAAAAAAGCAAAAACACCAAAATAAATCTTAAAAAAAAAGAATGTTTTTTATTTAGTATACGTTTGGTTGCCTAATATCTGCTGCAAGTTTAGTTATTTATTCATGCTTACTCCAAAAGAAGCCCCTTGTTTGTGTCTTTGTTTGTACTTTTCTGCACTCGGGTGCTATTTAGCAACGTTGCAGTTCCAGTATCTCTCACTGGTTTCACATCCCAAAAGCAAACATCTGACGTCATTATTAGCCTTTATCGCACTACTGCAAACAAAGATGCACTGTGTAGAAGTTTCACCTGTGAATCATAACTTTAGAGAGAAAAGCTTTTTTATTCTTGCCAACAACTTCACTTTCCAAGATAAGTGTGTCTTTTCCACCCTAAGAACCTTACGTATTAACCTGCCAAAAGCTCTGACGGATCGTTGCCTCAGCGACTCTCCATCTCATCTTTTTGTTTGTTTAGACTATTTTGCCTTTATTGGATGTTGAGAGTGTAAATACAGTCGTGGGCGAGAGAGGGGGTGAGAGAGGGCAACAACATGGAAAAAACTGGAACTGAAGTGGGGACACTGCGGTTATATGCACCGACCTCTTTTCAAATCAAGAGTTACATATGTAACTAGAATTCTGTGAATTGACAGAAATGGTGTGCAGGATTACCACTTTCTCTGGCAGTCAGACACTGCTGAGAGGTGACTTCTCTTTTTATCTGTCTTGATATTGGTGCATTACCCAATTTTTTTGGTCTGTGGGACTGAAAGGACATAACTTGATATTATCTGCGAAAAGGAAAAGTATTGAAATAGCAAAGAATGCTATAAACCTTGACCAGAATAAGTTAATAGTATAATTAAGTGACTCACTAACTCACAAATTCATTTCAAGTTACTAAAAAAAGCAAAACAGGTGTTGCATCGACATGTAGGTTTTAAAAGAATCTGATGTGCTGAAAGTGAAGAATAGCAAGATCAGAAGAGTCCATGTAACCACACGATCTCAGGACAGAGTTCCTGCCCTTTGATTACTCACTACACTCAGTCCGCGTCGATGATCCAACTTTCATTAAAGGTCACTATTCTATAACCACATGTCTCAGAAAGGCATAAATACACTCCTGCTGCTGCAGTGAACGAGTTATATTAAATTGACCCAGAGGACAGTGAGTCCTTGCTGCGCTAATAACAGCTCAGTGAAACAAAACTGGAAAGCAAAGCCTCAGTGAGACAGAAATGAATAAACATGTCTATAAGTCAGTAAATTTGGTTTATGTGCTAAGGACGAAAGGGGTATTTATGGGACATCACATCAAAAGCAATAGTGTTACTGAATACACCCTCAGATGAAAGGTCAGAGAGGATATGTGGTAGCAGTGGACCCATTGCTCTGACGCAAAAATTCCACTTTAAATTCCAATATGCAAAAATTCCACTTTAAAGCCTCGTAATGATGGATGCCATTTTCAGTTGTCAGCAGAAAGCCATTTCAACGAGCAACAGGTTGCATCTTTAATGCACCGGCTATTAATGTAGTGTAGGGTGTGGCGCGGCGGGAAGCCAGTAATAATCAATTTCCTGCTGCTGTAATCATAGCTCTCTGTAAGTTAATTAGCATCTGTTGAGTGTTGCGGGGAGACGTCTGCAGAGCGGGACCGGTGGTTAAAAGCAGTGTGGCGAGCGTGACACAGTCTCATGTCAGGGCTATTAGATTAAGGCTAACATGAGTCATTGGGCGATGGAACTAATGGTGCATCTGATACATGCGATCCAATCAGCGGCGCAGATGGACTTTGTCTCATCTATTTTAGTGATCTGTAGTGAGCTGGAGTATATTAAAAACACCAGAGGAAGAGGAAAATTTCCACATGAAGGGGCACAAAGCGACGACTAATTTGTTGCTGACTGCAGGAGTTCCAATGCAGACAGCCGATCACATAGTTGGGAGTCAAACAGTCTAAAGGGCATCAAAAAGGGGAGACACGCAAAGTGATTATCGATTGGCTGGTTAAACCACGAAATTACATCGGCAGTTGCTTTTAATGGAGAAAGAAGGAAGCCCATAAATCTATTGGAGCTATTTTTTCTTTGGTTTGCTGACTTTTATTCGATGTCTAGGATAGGATTGGGTGTTATGTTCCTTGATCAGGGTTTTTCTTCCATAACAAAATGATTAATTACGACAAATACTTCATTACTAATGTTATTGTTTATTAAAGCAACGTGTCAATGGCTTTGGAAGTCCTCCATAGTGGAGCTTGTATCAATGCTACTTTCACTTTTTTAACCTCCCAACCAAACTGTAACACCAGAGAGAAAAAGAAAAGAGGTTCAGTTACAAAAGGCATTTTTCATGACATGTGGCATGTGACATTTTAATATGCGCCTGTAGGCAAAGCACAGGTGCAGTTAATGAAGCATAGCGTTGGTTCAGGCTGATGATGTGCTTGTGTTGGCTGATTGGCAACAGCCATTCGCAGTATCCAATCATATTGATGCAGGTGTACAGCACAGGTATCGGAACGTGACACTTATTGCTGTTTACTTTGATGACCGTGCCGACGAAGTTTGCTGCTGCACCCTCCCAACCTCCACCTTATGTGGTATTCGTGTTATCGATGAGACTTAATGGTCATGTGTGTTTTTATTACGGGGGATTAGCGGACTATAAATTGTCTATTCTAAGGTAAGTGTCTCTGACTGAAATAACATTATAAACAACTACGTGTTCCTGCATTCAGGCCTCGGTGTTGTGCATGCTGGTTCACTGGAATGGGACCCCTAATAGAATGAATCCATCAATAATGCTAATAGTTACACCTGTGCTATCCCTGTTAGGATTTTTCATGATGTTCCCGTTATGTCAAAATGTCCGCCCTGAAAACAGTCCATGTATTCTGTTGTAGCAGAGTTAATGAGTCCAACTGACATTACTTGTCATTATCACTGTTTATTTCATGTATTTTTAGTCGCAGCTGTATTTCACTCAAATGATGTTGACTATTTTATTTTTTGTTAATCTTGTTTATGATGTATCATGTTAGTTTCCCACTGGGACTGGTCTGTTGAGTGTAGTATGAGGAGCCTCTCTGCCGGTTTCCAGTGTTGATGTCGAGATAAGAGAAGCTAAGCGGCTGCCAATGGCGTGTGTTTGCCGGACAGATATGTGACTGTGGTATCAATCTTCTCATCTTAAACAAATCAGCGTATTACCCAAAATGACAAACTATTTATTTAACTAACTTAAATATGTATTATATATCTTCACAGCACATCATCAAAATAAAGCCAAGAGTCAAGCATTTATTCAGCGTTCTCTTCAGTCTAATCTTACTTCAATCAAAATAAATGCTCAGAGATCAATTCTAGTTTATATGACGGTGTATTAATAAGGTCATTGTAGGGAAATCAATGAACTGGTCACTACAGGTGAGACAGTGATGCCTGTCATGGGAATAGGTTGTACTTCAATAAGTGAATTAAATTAGAGTAAAACAAAACTGTTTCTAAGGACCCGCTGAGGATCCATTTTTCATCACTTCAACATTTATTACCCACATGTGGGGAAGGTCATTGAACTCACCGTCTACACATGCTGGCCTCGCCCTGGTGGTCCCGGCGATCTGGCCTCTCCGGCAGGCACAGCGGGCCGTCTGCCTTGCGATGGTCCGTCTGGGGACGCTGCTGTCTCTGTTGAGCATCACTATCTCGCAGGTTCCCACCGCCAACTGGCCTGCCGAACACAGCAGCGAGGAACAAAGTACATAACATAACATTAGCATAATGAGAGTGCAATGAACATATTGCAAAGGAGAAGCTGGTCCACAAAAGGTACGACAACAGGCAGCCTGGGGAGAGGGCCATCTCTGCGGTCTGCATAGAACGGAACAGTTTGATGCTCTCATTTAACAATCTCAAATGGAAAAATGACAAAGTGATTTCAAAGCTTTACAAGCAGCAGGCTAGAGGGCTTCTTCAGTTTGTATGTGGCGGGCTGCTCTGTTGATAGAAGTATCTCATAGTTATCCTGTGGAAAACAAATCCTTTTAAGAATCTGATAAAAGGATATTTTCTATTTCGTTAGCCATAACTGCAAGTTAACAAGCCTACCAGTCTAAAGCTCCATGAAAGTGGTAAAAGGAACTCGTTGATGAAACATGGACCGGTGGCGGAAATTATGTGTGACTGACTCGGTTGACATGGCAGCGGCTGCTGGGCCCTGTGGTCCTACAACGGACCAATTTTCAAGTCAAGTTAAGCTCTACTGAAACGGCAAATGGACAAAATGTCTTAAAGTCATGATTACCTTTGCTCAGAAACCACCGTGGAGTGAGTGAGTGTGCTATTCTTACACTTCAATCCAAGCACAGAGAAATCACCGCAGAGTTCTCCCGGCATTAGAAATTGATGGATGACTCCATGGCCGAGGACCTGTGGCTACGTAGGTTTTCTTTTGGAGTTTCAGGTTTATCAGAATTTGATCTCTAAATGAATTAGGATACACAAACTGGAGAAACGAGTCTCAAGTCAAACAAGTCAAGAGTGTGTTTTCGCTACAAATGTACTATTTGGGAGGGGAGGGGGTAATTAAAAATACATGTTCTTTATCTTGATTGTTGTATGTCAAGGAAGTTAAAAGAGTTGATAAAAACACGTTTTTTAAACTTTTTACTCAACTCTTTACTCGGCAGGGAATGATCGTGATGAAGTGAACACGCTTCCAATTTCAATAAACATTGAGTGACTTTGTAATGCCAAGAGATGAACTGCCACTCGGTATTTCAACACACAGCAGCACACCTGTCTCCAATTATTGACAAGGTGAGGAGTTGAGCTATGCGCCCAGAATTGCAGCTGTAGCTCATGCGTGGCTCCGATGATTGTTTGTAATGAGTCACACTGAAAACTTTCCAACAGCCACGGGCAAACAAAAGAAGAGCTGAAACAATGATGCTTTCAATGGAGAGATGTATTAAAATGAACCCTCTGCATGGCCTATTGTAGTCTCAGTGAACACTTAATGATGAGGCAGCAGTTTTGTTTGGGTAAAGTATTTGGAAACCCGAGGGAACATATTTAATTGTCTTTTATTGAGGCCTTCCTGGTGTGTTTGGGGGAATTATTATACGTTAATAGTCTTGTGTTAAACAAGATAAACAAGCATTAATCACAGTAAATTGCTCGAGAGTGTCTGCTGCTTTCAAAAACACATTTGGAAGAACAAATTCAATATATGTAGATGACACATTTTAGGTAGCACCTTTGCCATTTAAAATCAGAGGAAGGTTTATTGCAGCCTCAAATGATATTAAATGATATTAAAAAAACAAGTCAATAACCTGCTGAAAAATATTAACGTGAGAGTGCATCGACTCACAGCACATTTCTTAAAAAAGTGCTTATCTGCTCTGGGTCGAACGGTAAATCTTAGAAAAAGTTAGGGAAACTTGCTTCACCTTTGTCATGATCTGGAAAAATGTAAAATATGTTGTTCCTTCTCTTCTTCATTGAATAGACAGCTGCCAGTGAAAGGCATTCAGGCAGATACTGAAATAAAATCAGCTCAGCGAGGGTAGATTAGAGAAGAGTCTTGCTGCAGTTCTTGTAAGGTCAATCCCTGGCATTCACCAACCATCACTCCTTTACACTGCTGCTTCTAGTCGCTCCCCAACACCCTCAGAGGCTCATTAAGTGAGACGCTAACTGCTGCATAGAATGAAATGACTGAAACAATGGCAAAGGTTGAAGGGGTTGTTGATCAACACAAATGACTCATAAAATTGCCTCAGCGGGCACTGAGAGGTTTCAGAAGCTGCTAGTTTCAGAGCAAGACATCTTGGAAATATTCCAAATGATGAATGCGGTTATGTTTGATTATGGTGTCCCTGTGACCTTTCATTTAGCAACATCATAAGGTCAAACTGTCCCCTGGCCGCGGAGAGAATGGAGAGAATGGAGAGAATGGAGAGAATGGAGAGAATGGAGAGAATGGATCTCGCTCATTTTTGTAATCCCGTGACCTTTCCTTTAGTGTCAACATTGGGCAACACTTTAGCCCATAACAAAACTGAGTTAGCCTTAACTTCATGATCCCCAGAGGAGGGATCCTAATGTTGTTGGCGAACCCGTTGACCTTTCTCCAAGCACCGCAATCGGGTCAAATTTTCCATCTGCACACAAGAGCTCGATCGAATCAAGAGATCATACTGCCGTGAAATGACACCTTCATGTTCTTCAGAGGATGAACCGTTTTCATTTTTCAGCACTCCACAAGCTTTCCTCCAGCTCCACCGCCTCAACATTACAACCTCTATTGGGCTTGCTAGCCAGGTTTAAGACGTTTGTCCAAATGGTTTTCACTGTCAGTAACTCCTCAACCCCCAGCTAACAGGACGAATCTGCATCTCACTTAATGGATTGGTGGAAGGGTTGTTGGTCTCAGTGACAGCTACTTTTTGTGATTTAGGCTGATAAGATTAGTGTGTTTCTTCATGAAATTATTACCGAGACCAGTCTTGGGAGTCATAAAACGCAATCACCTCTACGAAGAATTGCTATGCACGTTTCATTTCATAGCATCAGCCACGCTGCCCTCCCCTCCCCCACCACCCACCACTCAGCACCACCCTCCACTCTCTTTTCCGCCGAGGCGAGTCCCTGTATGCTCAGTGGGTGCTTGGGGGACAGAGGTGCCATCAGATATTTTAACGTTGAACAGATGAATGGGCTTCATGCAAAAAAGCCTGAAGGAGGTGAATAGTAAGAAGGAAGGGTGGAAAGGTAGGGGGGTGGGGGGCTTTGTAATGGGCCCCTCAGCCACGGCCAACACTCCATCATATGTACACGAGTTAATTCATGTGACAGGGGGTTTCTGTCTCTCAGTGGCGTGAAGACGCTTGGCCTCGTCTCTATTTCACATGATGAAATGCACATACGGCGGCGAGGAGCTTGTCGGGTGAAGGATCGGCACCGCGTTGGCGTCCAGGCTCCGGATCCTGTCACACATCTAGAGGGCTACAGGAAGCCGACACGGAGCACAGAGGCCGTCTCTCAGCGCTGACCGGCAGCCTGATGACCTCATCACTGAATCACAACAACATACAAGTGCAGAGCGGCAGCGCGAACGCACAGGGGTTAAAACACACACACACACACACACACACAGAAACACACACACACACACACACAGCTCAGAGCAAAGACGGGAGTCTGTGCTCTACATATCGGCGCTTTGATCAGACACAAACCAGGAGCACAAATATCTCAGTATCTCTGCCTGAAATAGGCTGCCAGGAGTCCATGCTCGCTTTCACAATGTTCCCCTGTTTCAATGTGCGTCATTGTTGGGCTGAGAACTGGTGGGCATGACGAGGTTATTAAACTCTGGATGCATTACACTGGCTGGCTAGTATAAAACTACTAATTATCTTTCCTGTCAACATCGCAGACCGTTGCTTATTTAGACGTATCAATAAAACATTCACTCTGTTCTGGCTTATCTTCTTTTTTTTCTTGTTTGTGTCTTTAATTAAGACTGTGCAGATACATCAGTAGTTAGTCCTGATTGATAAAATACTTTTATCAGATTAAACAGACCAACACATCAGACACAGCACCCGCATATTCAACTGAATCCAGATTTGGAGCAGTGAGAAAGGCTCTGCTTCTCCTCAGGGAATTTGCCATAAAATTATATGACAGGCTGCAATGAACGAACTATGACAAGGATTCCATTTCCATATTAAAACAATCTCCCTTTATAGATTGTAATTACTCGCGGGCTGCTTAAGATGGAAGTGAGGTTTTACAATGTTTTATTGGGCGCCTCTGCAAACTACAGATTCAAACCATATTTATTACAAATCCCACTCCATGTAAAGCAAGTTCAGTTAATTATTCATGACAATATGTATTGTATTTGGAATTATTCCCCGTAAAGACACAGCTATAGTGTGGAGCCATTCAGTGCGGGCTTGGCTTAAACGTCCTGGCATTGAAACAAACCCGTTTTCTTCCCTGAGAGAGTCAATCAGAATCTAAACACTGGCATACAATAATAAGTCTGAGTGATTATAACCATTCCACTCTATGCTCCTTTCGTGAGAGAAGTGCCGATCTCAAGGATGAAAATGGGACTTAGAGAGCATGACAGTCATATCAACGTGCATCAAATCAGATGTGAATTCAGCTGATCTTTTATGGAAGATTTAAAGAATTGTGTGAGACGTTATACATATTAACGGCGCAGGTAATCAGTTCAAATTGATTTTGTGGTGGCTGCTGTTTTCACATTTTGAAATGTAATGAGAACTGACTCAACCGCCATACCACCAAAAATCATAAGTCCATACAGCTACCTCATACTGCTCAGATTTAGGCTTTTCCTCTTGAAAGTCTTATATTCATAGATGCAAATCATTTTTCATCATTTTGTTATGGATGAATTGGATGAATTGACCAACTCAAATGGACTGCTTTTCTAGCGCTTTCCGACCTGAGCAGAACAAAGCGCGTTACAAAGCCTCTTCTTCAGAGACACTCGCATAACGATGGTGGTGATGAGGCCATACAAGGGGCAATTCGGAATTCAGTGTCTTGCTCAAAGACACTTCCAGATGTGGACAGGAGGAGTTGAAATGAGACAAAAAAAAAACGTAACGATTAATCGATGACCCTCCGCCTGTGTGTGGTTAAGGGGGGAGAGCAGCAAGTCCTCACATTTGACAAGCTGAAACCCGACCACGGGCCTCATGCAGGAACCACTCGTACACACAGATTTGTTCGAAGTGGAACAAGTGATTTATGAGAATGTGTGGTGTTCGCCAGTTTTCTCTTATTTCTAATTTTCTCTTAGCTACCAGGAAATTGCTTGATCACTTGTTCGATTCAAACATTGCAAAGCCTTAATCTGAATGAATTTACATGCTGGAGAAGAAGAAAAGGAAATATAAAATGAACATTCTATTCACCAGGATGTGAATGCTTCCCAACCTATTAAGAATTAAGCAATTAAGACATTTGTGCAGGTAAGAGGTTTGCAGAAACTGATCTGGAACACTCTTAAATGTAAACCTCACAGAAAAAAAAAGAGATTTGAGTTGAGAATTTGGGTTGCAACTATATCACCTTGTTTTCACCTTGTGAGTCAGTGTGTGAGTCATCATGGCAAGATCTTGTCCTGGAGGCACCTACTGTAGCAGGAATTACCAGAGAAGTACTTTGCCAGGTGTTTATATTTCTGTCTGTGGACAGATTTTGTGACCACAACGAAGTTACAACAGTGCAAGATGCATTCACGAACCTCTACAGGTGTGTAGTGGAGTCCGAAATGAAGGTTGGGATTGGGTTCCAAGCCAAGACTGTTGACTTTATCATTTTTACATTGTTATATTATATTTCTGTCGACCGACTAATGTTATCGATTCCACCCTAATAAGAACATCAGTGTTCTTACATGAGGTTCATTGTTTGGATTCTTTGGTTAAAAATTATTAGATATTTATTTCTTGACTAGTCTTTCCGCCTCACCTATGACGTACATTAGTTCATGTACGTCAGTCATAATGTTATTCACAGTGTCACATTAGCCAAAAACCAGGCATTTCAACATAAAAAGGTTTATCTAAATGAATTGGATTTATAATCCACAGCTGCTTTTGAGTTCATCTGCAGTGCTCAGACCTAATGTTCCCTTCATGCCCGTTCCCATCTCACAGCGCTGTCTGTCGTTAACAACTCAGGACAACATCAAACAGCAACCTTATTCTACTGAGCATATGTTAGGCAAGGCGGCCACTGCCAAGTGCATCTCATTACCCCAACACCGTTTGGTAATGAGATGGACAGTAGGGAGCACGTAATAGGACACCAGGTGAGAGAGGCAGATGTTTCAGTGACCCCATGCTATGCGTTTCCTGACACCTCTGTGATCCTCTGCTGCTGAACAAGTAGGGCAGGAGAGCAGTGGAGCGAAACACGCGCTTTATATCAATGTGCATGGTTTAAGGGGAATACCGCTGCTCAATTTCACATGCTATTTGAATAATGTACAGCAGTCCAATCAATATTTATGCAAGTGAACAACTCTCTGCTGAAGTCGGAGGACCTGTAATGGTACCCAAGTATGCAATTTAATTTGAAAGCTGACAGGAATGAATCAGGAACGATGGCAAAGGGAAGTGTGGGAGCAGCCAGGGTGACTCCTGGAGATGAGTGGTATGTTATGCTATTGCAGGATGAGGCTCATTTATCTGCAAGCAGTAAAATAAGCACGGAGTTGGCCCACAGTCAGTCCACCTTTCATTGTTCTGAGGAGTGACTCTCACTTCCTGATGACAATGCAGCTGGAGTTTTCTGCTCTAAAAAGCTCTTCATATTCACAAATGTATACCTGCGCTGTATCAAAATGTGGGATTTCTTAAAGCTGCACCAAGCAATGATTTCTATGTAGTCACGAGCACCCAGCGGGGCTGCAGAAAATGAGAGAAAAGCACTGCACCCCCCCACCGACTGAGATGCCAGAATATGTGCTCTTTTTGCCAAAATGTAATTCTCGTGTCAGGTGTGTGCTCTACTCCACCCACGGGGGATGACAAATTCAAACTTCTCATAGCGGCAGTAGGATGGCGCTCCCTCGGGAGGAAAGCCGGACTCAACAGCGTGAGATTGTTTCCTCTCTCACTGGAGAGCAGAAGCGTGTTGTTTAGTTTGCTAACGTCACTCTCCTGGACATCCAGGTCCTTGCAGTTCAATTTCGTCTTCAAACAGTTATCACTCTCTAACACTCAGCGCTGCCATTGTGCGACATTGCCGAGGGCTGCTTTAAAATAGAAAATATTCCCCTTACATACACCCAGTGCAAGGGCTGACACTGTAATTTAGGCCTGGTCTGCGACATGCCTTGGACGGTGCACATGATGGAGGTGGCTTTCTGATAGATTTCTGTTGCAGCGATGCAGCACAGTCTGGGCTGCAGAGATACTACAATGTAGAGTACACTCAGACAATTGGTCGTGGATGAATACAGGCCTGAGGCGTAAAGAGTGAATGTACAATATGGCTTGCAAAAGCAAACAGTAGCTCAGCTGAATGTGATGCAGATAGAACGCCAATGCCACAGTGACTCACTTTCGAATTGCATAGCCCTCTGGGATGCCCTCCTTCTTTAATGCAAGCCCAGAGAAAAGGGTGAGCGTCAGAAGACCCCTATTAAGACCACATAGGGTACAGTAATGCGCGATTGCTTGAACCGTAGCTTTAATATTCAAACACAGCCCTCTCGGTAAATACATTCATGGCATCAGGCGGAAAATAGATCAGGACACAAGACTGAAGGAACATAACTCAAATCATTTACACCACTCTGCCAAATGATGGAGCGGTTTCAAGCCCAGAGCTTTCCGCAGAGAAAATGACAATGCAGAAAAACACAGAGCGGTGCACTACACTCAACCACAAGGGAGGTCAAAGCTGAAGGCTAGAAAGAATTCATAATCAGGGAGCTATGAAATATGAGCTGTTGTGTGCTGCCAAATTGATTTAGCTGTAAAAAATTATTTTCATTTTGTTCCATAAAGATGCTCATACTTTTACAGCTCTGCCGCCTATAGAAGCAGACTTCTATGATTTGCTTCGAATTTACAGCCAAGGTCATAATCAAAGCGGATCTCTTTTTGAAGAAGACTCGAATGGAAATCATCCTTTTCACTTCAAAAAAGTCAGTAATTCTTTGCTACTCTGATTAGTTTAATGCTTGGATGGATAGGCCCTGCTCCCTGAGTTAATGCCACAGAAAGAATTTGAAATGCATCATTCTGGTGAGGACTGGCTGTCTCCCACACAAGCACTGATTTGTTAAAAAAAGTAAACCTGATGGCTTCTGAAATAATTTACCAGGATGAAATCAGTCTGGATTATGAATGGCATTTGAACAGGAGACATCAGAGACACATGGCAACGCAAAAAGAGTGGACCGCCGTCATCAACGGAGCTTTGTACTGATTTTGAAGCAACAGTGACTCATGCTAAAATTTTGTGACACCGCCTGTGGACGTACCTCATAAAATCATCCGTCAGTCCCATCGACAGATTGTACCGCAGAGCAGGAAGACTGGACAAATTGTTGGAAATGTCTGCTTCTCACATCCAGGAAGCAATGATTGAATTATTCATAAGCAAATCAAAGTGACACGTTAATGATAATACGCGACATGTGCTGTAAAAAGCAACATTGCTGACGGTTGCACTTATATGACACCAAGTTTAGGATCTCTGTAGATGAGTCATCCAACATATTGTGTTATATTAATGACACGTTTAGCTGAACATGAAGTGACGTTAAAAATGTCTAGGTTATTTTGGAAAAACAGATAAAGTGCTATGTAGCATGAGAGCTAATATATGAGCAGACAAACAAAAGAAAACTAAAAGCTGCAGCAACTGATTTGTTTTTGTCCACTTGACGGCAGCAGACCGCACTAAAAAAAACAACTGTTATTTACATTAAAGAAGTTGTTGTAATGCACGTGTCAGCAAACATTGCCTATTTTCACATTCAGTAGACAAGGAGCAACATAAGCATTCATTTGGAGTCATTTTTCTGGCTACCCGATAAGTCCAATATTTACTCTCCTTGAAGCTTGTTTTTGGTCTCCACCAACTCCCGAGAAAATATCTGGCTCTTCAGGCTCCAGAACTGTTCTTCCACAGCCTTGGTGCTACTGCCTCAAAGGAGGAGCTACTGGCAGCTACTGGCAGCTATGGGTGTGGTTTAGGTGTATGCGAGATGACACGGAGAGGCGACTGCTTGTTCAGAACAACAATGGAGGCTCCTGAAGAGGTTAGCGTAGAAACTGCAATAGCATCCGTTATATCAGAGCTGGAGAACATTTCTTCATTGAAAGAAAAGCAGAGAAAGGCACTGAAAGCTTTTCTTGATAGAAAAGATGTTTCGCTCTTCTCCTGTTTCGATTTGGCAAGAGTTTGATTAACAGATGATTCATCCAAACACCTCCCAATTATTTTTTGTGGATGCCCTTTAACAAAACAGCTTTCAATGACTCTTTCTCAAATGGTTCTGTGTAACAAACCATCTACTGAGACAAAAGAGGCACAAAAGCTCTGTATAACTGAAGGACGATTCAGAGGGTGATAATTCTTTGTTGGTTCATCACATAGACTGTATATATAAGAAGTGGATGTAGTCCCCGTGACGTCACCCATTGGTTTGTTTGGTTCGTTTTCAAGCCTCGAGTTCGGCGTTTGGGCCGTCGCCATCTTGGATTATGGCTGTCGACATATTGGCTTTTTTAAAAACCATATTACAACTACAGGGGAGTGACATAGAGAAGCCATATACGGCTCTGGTAGTAGTAGCAACCTGTCAAAGACAAGGGAGCCACGCCCTAAAGCAGGGATCACTAATAGGCGGACCCAGACACAGTTGTATCCGGACCTAAAACCGATAGATAATTGAGACGTATTACATTTTTATATTTTAACTGGAGCAGCTTTTTCAGCCTTTACGGCACTTGTTCAGCGGTGCAGGAAACACAACGACCAAATGTGTTGTAAATCACATCAGGTGATGCAGCTCAGCCAATCAAATACGGGTATTCTGACAAGTTTCCTGACTCGAGTGAGATGTACACACACGGGGGAGAGACGAGGAGAGAGAACGAAGAAGAGGAAGAGCAGGAGAATTACGTGAGTCAGAGAAGTTATTTCATATGACGTTCTCCAAAGAGAGAAAAGTCATCAGAGAGACCAGAGGCTTTAACCAAGAATAGACAGAATCTTATAGGTTAATTCTTTCCACAGGGTAGTTTAAAACCAGTATGTCTCATATTTTCAGAGACCGTAGCGGTTAATAAAAGCGGTAATGTGAAGCGCCACTACGAGACAAAGCATAATTGTTTTTAGCAAACGTATCCACTCACATCGAAATGAAGACACAGAAAATAAACCTAAGAGCCCAAAATGATCAGAATCCTAACACATGAGTTCACTGCCTAACAATGATGTTAACAGAGAGGATAAGCTGAAACAAGTGTTAATAACCACATAAAGTCCATGCTCACTGATTTATCTTATTAGAAGATGAGAAAAATACAATATTGTGGCTTTTTTGATTGACATCACTTCACACCTGAATGAACTGAATCTAAAGCTGCAGGACAATTCAGTGAAGTTCATTTTTCTTAAATGAATTACTTTATTTTAAGATGCACATTTTTCAAAAGATTTCTGTATTCTTTAATCCAGCCTTATTTTACTTGAAATGAGAATTTATTCATGTAGATCTATTATTTATAATTCATCCAGTTCAATTTGAAAGCTGAGAATAATAATTTGTTAAAATATAATTGATGTGTACTTTCTTTATTTGATTTGACAGTTGTTGACTACACAGAGACGTTGTTACTACTGCTAGGCTTCTTGAATATATATATGGCACTAAATAGAGCAAGTTAGATATTATTGTTAGATATTATTGTGACAAGGAGATTTTCTCAATCTGGACCTTTTGGAATTGTAATTGAATACCCCTGGTCTAAAGCATACTCAGCTTTATGGTTTAGCTGACTCTAAATAGGATCATAATTAACTAAATGACATCATGCTGTATTGAAGAAGACTTGAAACTAGAGATTGAGACCATAAACTCATGTTTACAATGTTTACTGAGGTAATAAATCAAGTGAGAAGTAGACTCATTTTCTCATAGACTTCTATACAGTCACACTTCTTTTTGTAACCAGAGGCGTCGCCCCCTGCTGGCCATTAGCGAGAAACAAAGTTTAAGATTATTCTGCATTGGTCTTACTTTTCACAAACTGTCTCACACAGTCATGTGATCCAGTGTTAATATATATATTTTTTAAATATTAGGAGCTTTAAAAAGCTTTAAACATCCAAAAATAAATCAGGATTAAAAACAAGATGTTATACTTCTTAACAAACTGTTTGATTGACAGGTGATCTTTGGAAAGTGTAGTGCATGTACACTGTAACAATGAGTGCTTAACTTAGCCTCGTAGATGCTCAAAGATCTTGATGAATGCCACTTCTAAGATGCAAAATGGCCTCATTCGATCAGATCAGATGTTCCCACTTGAAGTTGAAATTTATTCTTGGCATTTGAGTTCCTTGAGCTGAGTTAGAGCAAAGGCCAACTGTCTGTCCACCTCCAACTTACAAATGTGCATAAAAATGCTCCATTCCCTCCTCTTCTCACACACACAAACACACACACACACACACTCCCAACCCAGAGCAATGTGGTTGATAAAGCAAGCAGGAGTTGCCACCGCTCTCCGACTGCACCACTGATCCGGAATGTGGTCCAGCGAGGAAATCCAGACATTTCCAAATTTATCGTCGAATAAACTGGCAACGTTGAGCGCGGCTGACAGGCTATTCATCATGGCGGGCCCTAGCCCAATGGCGTGCGCTTACAGGGCTGCTGCGCTTTGATTTCCTGTCCTGGCCGCCGTGACAGATGAGGTACAGAGAGGGTGGAGGTGACGCAGCCTCCCACCACCACAAAGCTTTACCTCTCTGGCCACTAGTTCAACCGCACACGTTGCTGCTTCCAACAGGGGCCATGGAGGTAGAAGTTTCAATAGCTGGTCATGAAAGTGATGAGTGGTTTGATTCCATCAGTGGTAAGCAGTTATAAACAATCAAATGTATACTGTAAAGTAGCTGATGAAATTATAAATAAAAAAGGCAGTGGTGGTCTTACAACAGCCCTGACTGGTCACAGCTGCCAGTTTCAAAGGGGGGATTTTAGGAGGATTTGAAGATTACAAGTACGGATTAAATAATACTACATGCTTCATTCTTGAAATTCAGCTCAGGGCTGGAAGGAGGAGTGAGCGACACACAGAGAATGTCAAAGCTCAAATCATATCCAGAGGTTTTAACTCGGCCAAATCCAGCAGAAATCTGTTTTACTCGAGGAATATCATGGGTAGTAAAGTTCACCAGAGATTGATTGAACAATTTTGTGCAATAACACTCTAATGCGATCATTTTCGGTTGAAATTGAGTCAATAATAAATGGCTTTAGAGGAGGGTTGCTGTTAACGCCTCAGATAATTTGCAGAGACTTGAGAGACGGTTCATGGGCGGCAATAAGAGGCTGGTGAAAGCAGCACTTTGGAAGAAAACACTGCAAATTAGAGGCAAAGGGAGCACATTTCAGTTTACAGACTTTTCACATCAGTGTCTACTTTTGTTCCCGGCAAGCTGCCAAAGACATTGATGTAGGCACTATCCCTCCTCCACAGCGGTAATTATGCTGCTGGCCAATGCTTGATTAAAAGATCGAATCTGCAAACTTAGTGTTCGACATCTCCCAACAAGTTCCAGTGCTTTAAGCCAGTTCTCGGTGGGTCGTTGACGCCACCGGAATCCGAAATGTTTAGTTGTGGACAGCAGCCAAATGAAGTGCAGGGAAACATCCTTTTGCTTTCTATTCTGTGTCAGGGTGGAGGTGTAATTGCACCAGCAGATGTATTATTCAAGAGGTAAGCAGGGCATGGATGGATATAGCCTTAACCTGAGTGAAAATATAAAAGCTTTGAAGGCAGGAGTCGGGCCTCCTCCTGTCTGCACTGGGAATTATAGCAATCAAACTGTGTTGTGTCACCTGAAGCTCAATTATGGCTGCACTAAATCATCATCACACAAGGCAAAGAGCCGGCATCAGAATCAGGAAAACCACAGGGTTAGTTCAACAACAAGGTTCTACATTATACTATTGTGAGAATATGGCCACAGCCCTATATTACAAGTAATATACCAATAAAGAATAGTTCAATAATGTCACAGCAGGCCTGCTGCTGAGTACCATCCATTCACTAAAGGAAGATTATTGTATTCAATCAGATTACATAAATACCACAAGGCACCACAAGGCACAACAAGGTCACCATAAATTGACTGGCGATGAGCACAGACACATTTTACTAGACATCATGGGAATTTCTTCTAAGCAGCACAGGATCCGACCACACCATGTGCAGCTGCATCCCAATAAGTAGCCCTCAGAGACAATGGTGGTGCTGACAAAGTAAAAAAGAAAACGACAACTAGAAGTGTCCTTACCCTCTCTGAGCAGATGGGAGTAGATGAGCCAGAGGAGCAGCAGGCAGCAGAGTGACGCACCTCCACCTGCGGAGAGCGTCTTCACTCCAGACTGCATCCTACACCTTGAGCCTTTTTTTTTTTTTTTCTTTTACAGATTATCCAAACTTTGAACGCTCGTGCCGCTCAGATGTCAATCAGATCGGCGGAAGAGTGGCTAATCCACTGGCGTTTCCACAGGCTGTCGTCGGCATCCATTTTGAGGTTATAAAAGGAGAGGGACCGATAGTAATCCCCCCTTGCTTTTCAAATTCCCTCGGTGAGCCGCATATCCATCCAGGCTGCTCAGCGCGCGCACACACACACACACACACATGCGCCCATGCACGCACGCACGCACATACACACAGAGAGGGTACAATGTCACCAGATATGGCCAAGTTTACGCAGCTGTGGTCTCAGGAGCTGAAATTTACTGGCAGGCTTCTGCAAAAAAAAACTGTTAGTATGTAGATGAAGAGCGGTGAGCGGCAGCGGTCCCCCCGCAGTCCTGATCCGCACACAGAGACGCTGATGATGCTTGTAGTAAATTCAGCCGCTCACATCAACCTCTTCGCACTGTTATTATTCCCAAGCAACTTCTGCCCCGACCGCAGCTCTGTGCGACTCTACAGAGAGACGCGCAAGTTAGCCCAGGCGGACATGACGAACATACCAATCAGCAACTTGCCCGACAACTCAACACTCCAGCGTCCGACGCCGGCTTTTTTTTTTTTTTTTCTTTTTTAACCAAACAGCTGAAGGCGCATATGCGTCATACGTGGCCACATGTGCACTGCAGCTCCAGCTCAAAATGTCACGTCAAAACAAGAGCGACGGGTCTCACGCAGCGCGCGCTGCCGCCGGAGAAAGCACTCTCTGAGCGCGTCGACGACGCGGGCGATGCGGTGAAGTTGGACACACTTGTCACCTGTATGAGCCTTTGCGGAGGGCGCTGGGAAATTGTCAGTGGTGATGCCTGGCACCTCGGGCTCGAGGAAAAAAATCTTTTTTTTAAATAATAAAGCTTCCCGTCCTCGCAAAGTCAGGTGTTTGTTACAGATGAGTGTGTTAACGCAGCCTTATTCTGTCCCGGTCGGCACCATTTGCATTGCAGGCGACGCCGAAGAAGAGGATTTCCTCCCTTCAATCCATGGAAGGAAACACTGCTGCTGCACCCGGAGTTGCCTTGAGTTCCAATGTTTCCATCTCTCTCTCTCTCTCTCTCTCTCTCTCTCTCTCTCTCTCTCTCTCTCACACACACACAGTGCCCCAATTCCTTCTGCAAAGTGAGAGAAAAAAACTTTGAGCTCCCAGGATATAAATCCCAAATTGTATGCGATGATGCTCATTAATACACAGAGATGTCCCATCCCGGTCCGCAGGGAGACACAAAGCAGCACCAGCCTCCTCCACATTCTGACATCTTCTCCATGTTTGTATGCCCTCTTTCATGGGTGGAAAAACTCCCTTGAGGACTGCATGGTCTGAGGACTAACATTTAGCTCACTGCATTCTGAGGAAAAGTGAGAGGTCTGTTCCTTCAGAGGACTGTCGGTATAACACGTGCAGTACCTCAGAGCTCTTTAAGGCACAGGTCACATTTCTATATACTATCTCCTATCACATCAAGTCTCAAGTGTGCACATGATTCTCCAAGATGCCAGTTGATCTTCTGAAAGAGCACCATTTAAGCCTCTCGAGGACCATTACTGTAACTCCACCCATTCACTGCAGTGCTTTCAGCCTTTCACTGAATGGCTTTTTATGATGACAAGGCCTGTCCCATCATCACTGTGGTCTATAAAAAATAATTGGGTTTCAGACTGGATTTGCTGAGTATTAAAGGGATACTTTGGCGATTGGCCACCTTGTGTCTTAAAACCTGCTGATGTTTTCTGTGTTACTGTACCCAGCAGCCGCGCCGCACTTGGGAAATGGTGGAGGAACTATACGGGGAGGGTTTGGCTGCCGAGGTGCCATTTGTTTTCTTCCCTCGTCTGCAGCTCGGCTCAGCCAGCTATCAGAGTGGAGAACCACGTTTCAGTCTGTCAGAGTGACGCCCCAGCCGGGGGTTGCAGTGTAATCCATCACTGTGACTGACGGGGCAGTGAAAAATTCTGCCAGTTTATTTTTTACCCATCATATTTATTTTCATGTTTACCAATAATATAAAGACTTATTCTTAATTGCATTTGGGCATGTGCAGAGTGTAATATAGTAATGCCAGTGTGTGCACTTTAAAAGAGCTGTGGTCAACAAAAACAAAATATAAAAAAAACTTTTTAAAAGGTGATTCATTCAGACAGGTGCTTATGCAGATGCTTTATAACTATCAACAGGTGATTATTATCTTTTTACTACATATTTTCATTGATGCTACAGTGTTATTTGGCTGCCATCTTTGATCGCTGTTTGGGAAAGTAAATAAGTATATTTGCTCAAATTCATACAATTTTGAGGTACTTAACTTGAGATTAGATTAAACTGCATGCAACAGTATTGATACTTTTTCCATCTCGAGAACATAGTGGGGACATTAGCAAGAAAAAACACATATTCTTCTTTGAAATTTGTAGAGACCAAAACAGAGCCAAACAGATATTCATTAGGTGGCCAGAAACAAATGAATGCTAATGTTGCTCCGTAACTGCTGAATGTGTAATAAGCAGGGCTGCCAATTGTCCCGGATCAGCCGCACATCCCCTACATTGGGCTAAATTCGTTTGTCCCACACATGACCTCCCTTGTCCCGTATCAACGTACGGTATGATATCTTAATATATATATGATAAGAAAGTTATTTGGGGTTTTTTCGTGTGCTTTCCTATGAATGTCTAGCAACACAAGTGATCAGTTCCCCTTGCACAAGCGCCTGCGGTGTTTTGGGAACAAAACTACTTGGTTAGGTTTAGGAGAATATTGTGGTTTGGGTTTAAATAGCTACGGAAGTGGTGTTATGTGACAAATACCTTTATTTCTGGTTTTACTCAAGACATAAACAGCGGTCTCCTGGGTTGCTCTGGCGTTTTCAGACCCATCCATCCACACCGTCTTCCTCCTTATGCAGAACTTGTCGTTTTTCATGCTGCGTCACTTGTCCTGGCCCACGGTTACATGGATTACAAATTAAGTTAGGTATAGCTACTAACAGTGAACAGCCTGCCCCTAAATTTTACTCTACCCTGATCAGCAGCCGGCACTCGTACAGATCCTAGATCTGATACAGCAGCAGTAGGAGATTGTGTGCTGATCATGTCACAGTGGAGACCATCTGTCATCCAATCACAGGCCCCCGTATGCACATCAGTTGTGTATAGCGTAAATGCGCCAATTCCTGCTAATGTCTGGTGTTGTTCGGTTGTTTTGGCTTGTGCAAATATGGATTAACATACAGAAAAGAAAAGACTGTGCAGCTACAACAAACAATGAGAAGCAAGAAAGACTTGGTGTAAGCCCTTCAGCTGACTCGACGAAAGCCTTCAGTAATTTATGCCGTCGGGAATTCTCAATTGGCCATGGAGGTGCGTGTGACACTAGTTGTAGATGCAAGCAATATCGGTGCGTTCTTCGTGACATATGCTAAGCCCCGCATGTGTACCATATGGTGAAACAAGGACTGTCTTGTTAAGTTAAACACAGCTTTGTTTCATGACTCAAATGTTGTGAAGAAGATGCTCTTGGGAGGAACGAAAGCTGAGATGATTACAATAAATGCTCAAGGACCAAAGACTGCAGGATATTTTGGATGATGTGTATTTCTCAGTTGCCGCCGATGTCTCAAACAAACAAAATGGGAAAAATGTTTCCAGTGTGTGTGAGATTTTCCTCCGCGTCTAAATGAGTGCAGCGCAAGTTACCTGACTTTTATGAAGACGGTGATGACACATGAAATGATGAACTGTCTGGAAAAGCATGCACTGGATATTAGACACATCACAGCATATGCAGCAGATAATGTCAGCTTTGGAAAACGCCGCTCTGTTTACCAGTTATTGAGCAGTGCCAACAATCACATTCTGAAAGTTAATTGCCCAGCTCACACAGCTCAGAACACCTGCAAGCACCCTGCCACCAGCTGTCAGTGGATATTGAGTCACTTGTTGGAAAGCTCTACATCAGTATGTCATGCAAGGACTCCTTGGCTGTGCCAAAGGAAAAAAGACTGCCACAAAATATCCATGGGAAATGTACACTTGGCATTGCATTTGAAATACCGATGTCTCGAAGTACTGAGTGTCAGAAATCCTTAACTCATTCACTACTCACTCACTGCAGGACGTTCTTTGTAGAGGACTATATAGTGAGCTCATTGTTTCATGTAATTGTCTCTGCCCCGTTCATTACGTCATTGCTGTCCCGCCATCCAACCATCCATAATACATACATGCACTTTTGTGAGAAGGACATATTGTTTGCTATTCCTGTGTAGTTACCTCTAAGCAAAATGCTAGGAGTGAATTTAAGTTCACCCTCATATGCAGTGATGCAGCGTATTTATGTCTCGGGCTTTAAATGTCAAAAGTAAAAATGGAAAGAGTAAGGCGGTATGCGCTGACCTGGCAGTAAGCATATTTTCCCAAAGTAATAAATATAAAATACATTGTGGTCTAAATAAGCCTAATTCCTAGCCTCCATTGGCACACCTCATTGTTTGTAGTTCATTTCTACAAAAAAACAATACACAAATGTGAGCATTGCAATATTCAACCTTCCACAGTAAAAGTCCTTATATTTAATCTTGTTGAAATAAGTTATGCGATTTAGCTTACCTCGATTCTCTTAAGTTTCTGATCTTCTGTCTCTTCAATCCAGCTTCTATCAGTTAATTCACAGACAGACAGGTGATATGAACAGAGGGAATGGGGGAGAACAAACTCCTAATCAAGTACTCGAATTGTAGAGACATCAAAGTAATCACTATTTATATGTGTGATATGTCACACATATGTAGAGAAAGAGTTATGGTTAGAAACACTCTCTGTTGGGTGATCAGTGCAATGGTGGTATAGGTCTTTATGCTTGCATGCGTTTCTAAGTGGTGGGGTCATAGTTTCAAATCCCATATGTGTTAAGTATTTGTGGTCCCTCCGATATGGTACTTTATCCCATGCGAAAGTGTCTTTTACAAATGCGTGGTACAATAGACTGTTCACAGGGTGAGATGATGGCTTTGGTGGCTGGCACTGGTCCTGGTCCAGACAGGGTCTTTCTGGGTGCAGGTTTATGACGTACCTGCAACTTAGTGATTGTACAGGCATTCTTTAAAAGAGAGATAAAGAGAGAGAGAGAGAGAGAGAGAGAGAGAGAGAGAGAGAGAGAGAGAATCCCTCAGAGATGGTGTGGGTACGCAAGGGATGCACGAGGGACAGAGGTCCGGGTCAACTGCTGAAGATCAGCCATAGATCTAGTGGGATTCAGTGTCTTGCTCGAGGGCGCTTCAGCAGGGAATCTTGCTCATATTTTCTCTGTGCACAAGCTACCGCTGCATATTGCAGCTCATCTGTTGTTTCTTCAATTATGCCTGTTCACGCAAGTTTTCACATAAACGTGGTTTTACTGGAACAGGTGGAGAATTTGTTACAGTTAATTTGCTACATTTGTCAAAGCATTGGGGGTGGAAGAAAAGCAAATTAGGACACCCCCAAATGTATGAGCATGAGCATTAGGAAACAGGCATTTTAGGGAATGTGATTTGTTAGCTCATATCGAACCAAGACAGGCCACAGCCGTGTGGACCCACAAGTCCAATCCCCATTTTCCAATGGGTGGATACTGCCACTGTACTTACTGTGTAATCGTCACTTAAAAGTTTGTTTTTAGGAACTAAATATGTAGACTTTCTGTGGTGATTAACAAGCTAGTGGTAACAAGCAATTACCACCAGTAGACTTGGAAGGTGGCTCTGAAAAGTTTGGAGCACTCATTTGCAGATGACTACAGCTGTTTCATTTCCTTTGTTGAGCCAGCTTCATAGTGAAACAAATGATCAAGATGTCAGAGTAACAGCCCAACCCACGTCTGCAGCATTTGTATTTTTCCATTGTGCTGTATGCTCACTACGGATATTCAAGCACTGATATTTATTTTGCCAGAGTGGGCTGAATACACAGCTTTCAATTGTTGCTCGCATGGTCGGCTATTGGCTCCCATGTTATTCTCAGCCATACTGTAAGAAAAGGTGGTGGTGTGCTTCAAACATAACATAACAATGCCATGATGACCGGGAAGCTGTGTTTAGTCACATGTTAGCAAATGTTTGGAAAGCACAAGGCATACATTAAGACAACTGAATGTAGTTGTGGTTTGAGGTTTTTTCTCCCCACTATGAAACTGGCTTGCTGTTGGAATCCACTGAAGCGTTAAACTACAAACCTTCTAGAACCACTTTACAATCCCACAGTAGGGGAGTCTTCCATACTAAAACCACAGGATATAAAGAATATCTGAAGGTAAATGGACTTGTACTTGTATAACGCTTTTCTAGTCTCTCGACCACTCAAAGCACTTTAACACTACATGTTCATTCACCCTATTCACACCCATTTATAAACTGATGGCAAGGTGCCACCTGCCGAACTACCTAACTAACTAACAGTTACACAACATTCACACACCGTAGGCACAGCTACGGGGTTGAGTGTCTTGCCCAGGGACACATCTTCCGATCCTCTGATTGAAGGACGACCCGCTCTACCTCTGAGCCGCAGTCGCCCCAAGGTGAGTTCAGTCAGAAGGGAAAGTGAGTTTTTACCTTGATTCACTCCGAATGGCCGATGTACTGACTGCACAAGACATGCAACTGACGCGCTAGACTGAACTCAGAACTCAACCGAGACTGACTTTGCATGCAATCACGCCACCTAAGATTCAACAACAGCATGTTTGTGAACAAAACTATGCTGAACTGTGTGATGGAGAGTATAATCCACACAGATTTATAATCCTAAACATGAATACGACAATAAAAAAAATGTATTGAAACAAATCAGGGTAGAAAACGAAGTCAAAATCAGTGTCATGGCTGTGTCTTTTTGGTTTAGCCCCTGCATACAGATAAAGAGCTTCCCGCTGTGTTTCCACATCTCAAAATGATCAAAACATTTTTGATCAAAACAGAACCCCAGCATCCAGACTCGACCCGCGGACGGTCGCAGCAGCCGTCAGCTTCTGAAATAACTCTCCATGTTCCACGCCGGTGTCTGTTTGGTTTTTACAAGCACAACTCTCCTCTCGCTCCCTCCGAAGTGAGCGACATGCCAGTCAGACGGACATGGACTGGACCCCTTTTTCTGCTCCGCTGGACAGAGTGTCATGTCGAGAAGCCGCTTGCAGAAAGGCAAAGGAGCATCTGTCCTTTTTTGAGGTGCAGCGGACCTTGAAGGAACAACACAAACAAATTTGAGTGCAACAGCAAGGTCCCTCACACAATTACTGAAGACGCAACGTGTTCCTCATGATGATTCAGACTGAGGAGTTCTCCTTCCTTGTTGCTTCCTCCCGTGACTCCAAGAAAACACCAGCCTGCCGCAGCATTCGCGTGCCTGTACTGTACAAATCTAATGAGACTATCACAAGGTTGAACTGACATTGGCATTTTCATATAAATAAATGTCAATAATTCAGCGTAGCCAGTTTGTGAGGGCGTTCACATTTTCTGTTCCAAACACCCAGGGGCAATAATCTTCTCAGCGCACCATAAAAACCTAATAGGTCTCCATAGATTTGCATATAATAACATTTGTATGTACTAAAATATTTAGTGGATCTTCAATTATATATGCCCGTGCGATGAATCAATCGGATATGATGGTTCACAACAACACAAAGTCATGTGACTCTGGGACACAAACATGACATTAACAAACATTTAGAGGTATTAAAATCACAAGAATAAGGGTTTAAACATACAGAATTAAAGCTTGACTTAAGCTTCATTATCTCAAGGCTCAAGCAGAGGTCCACACAGGGTTGGGTTTTAGTAATACTGACCTTCCAACCTCATGCAAGTGGTGGTGACGCTGCAGTCAGATCAATAGTGCCAAGTCAATAGAGGGACAGTGATTTCCAATGCGGCACCGCAGGCCCTATTAGTGATTTACGGACCTGTTTGCATGTGGAACGGAGCCTTTCAGAACATTTCAATAACAAAGTGTTTTTCTTGTCTGTCCCCCGCTCAGGTGTTTGGATCAAAACACTAACTTGTGAAATTCAATGTGGTGCAATGCCCCGAGAAATGCAGCCTATTTTCTGGCCTGTCAAAGTCTGAACAGTTGGCGCTGATAGCCCAATAACAAAGCAAAGACTGACTGGAGAGATGTTTTTTTCCTTTCTTTTTTTTCCAGTTTCTAACAAACATGCTTCCATTGTTGCATCATATTGTTTTGCAAGAACTGTGGCTTTGGAGTGTTTGTTTTTGATTAGGAATGTTTAATGGCCTCTACACATTCAATTATCAGCAGCCTGCTCCGCCAGTCGATAGTCGTCCTTTCATTAATGGACCAGAACTGATTACCAAGGACAGAGAGTGAAATGGGTGAAAAGTTATTCATTCAAAGCGCTAATTAAATCCTCCTAGGTGGGACTTCCAATCCCACTCGAAACTCTACCGGCATTTTACTAAGCACCACTGGTGATAGTAGGCCTAAAAATAACGAATGGTGAAAACACATGCGTCTGGACTTCTCTGTAGCCTCGCTGTCTGAATAGTTCTTTGTGCTGCTGCTGATGATGATTAATCCAAAAACACGGCGTCGAGTAATAAATGCCAAACAAAAATCTTTTCAGCCTCTTTTTATTTGCAGTCATGGGTGTTCGGCTACTTCCTCTTTCTCTTCATGGTAAGTGGAATTAATGAACTGGCTGCCAAACCAACTGAAAGACCTCCTCTTGATGGAACACTCCTCTGTAGTCACGATCAAAAGATAGCCTTCACAACCTCCTGCAGCACATCATCGGTGCTCAGAGGAACTGTTCAGTTAAAGACTCTCAAAGGCCGAACTGGGCACACTGCCGAGGATCCATTGTTCCTGTGCTGGGCCGCTCGGTTTGAGCGTGTTGGTGTGAAAAGCTTTTGCGTTATTTCTACCCGAAATGTCAGCGATGAACAGGAATTATTCCTTCTCCCTCAGACTGCTTCATCACTTCCGTTCATCATTCATTTCCCTAAGTCAACGCTCCTCCGCCTATTGATGTGATAGTATGTGAATTATGGTGTCTAAAGGATGCTGAATGTTTCACGTTTTGTTGGATTCATTTCACATAGAATATTCTATGTGCCTTTATCTGTTGTTACAGTGCGGTCTTCTGCTAAATATTCATGATTGGTTTAGTCTATTTGTAGAGCACTCTTTAGATTTAAAGTCCTGTGTTTGTTTGCCTCATCCACCAGCAGTCCCTCCTACCTTTAGTGGACTTGTTAAATACTACATCCTTTGCTCTGACTGTCCGCAATTCCCTCAGGCAAAGCCTGCAGAAATGCAGGAAAGTGTGCACAAAGGGCTGAAAATGTCTTGTTCACTTGACTATTCGACAGTTGGACAGCGCATAAGTCTTCAGAGACTAAGTAGGGAAGATGTCTCAAAGACCCTGAGTCTGTGAGTGTGGAGATTGGGACGGGGGCTCTATGAGGTTTTTCCCAGATCATAGCAATATGGATGTGACAGTAAAAGAAAGGAAGAAGAAGACAATCATAGGTTGGTTTTAATCCACCTAAGAAAAACAGTAGAATATACATCGTCCAAGACTGAATAAACAATAATATTAGCAACGAAAGGTTTGGCATGATAAGAGGCAATGTACTCAGAAATCAACATTTTACATTTCACACGTTGGAAACAGCAGGTTCCCTTTGTGCTCTGATATTAACCACGGACTAAACAACCTCAATCAAGAAAGTGACCACAGTTCATACTTTATAACGCTTCATCGGACCAGCTATAGCCTCGTTCTGGTATGCTGTTTGGCGTGGAGGAGCTGTTGTGACAGTCAGCAGTAGTTGCTACTGTACATGCCCCGCTATCACCGACGCTCAACGCTACAACATTTACTGCCTTATGTCTATAAGGCGGAGGTGAACGCAACCTCTGCCCGTCTCTTCCCCAAAGAGACATGCCGCTTTGGATTTCCGTCAAGGCCGCCTTTAATGGGAGCTGTTGTAATCACCGCCTGTAGGCCTACAGGCGTCTCTGGTTTAATCTTGGTTCCAAACTCTCCAGGCCCCGGGCCCTCTTATGTGTCAGCCCTGCTTTCATCACATGAGGGAAACTCAACATGGAGGAATACCTCCAAACCACTGAAATATACATGGGTGTACCCTGAAACCGACCAAAGTGTGCATTTTGTGCCGGTTGAGTGGGTAACTTGGGTGCCTTCAATTTTAACACAGCGCAACAGCACCTGCCTGCACACTGCGCGTTCTACTTTGGTCTTCCCCTCCAACAAGAAGGGGAAAGAGATGTGTGACAGGGCTCACTGTCACTGCCAAGAAGAGCAACAGTACAGTAACAAAGTATCTCCAGCATGTTACTTACTCCCCACCCCCTCTCTCTTCCAGTTTTCTGTCTGTCTTCCAGCCCCTTTTGATGCGTTTCCATGAGAACAGTGAGAGAGCAGGTAGGTGGTGTTGCCCCTGGTGTAAGAACAACCAAACTGAACAGAGAGGACGCAGTGCTGAAAGATTCCTGTTATCTGTGTCTTTCCAGCCCGAGCACTGCCTGGCAATTCAACGCAAGGCTTTATTTATGCACACATGTGGCCTTGCACATGTGTACACGAACAGATCAATACAGCACACAACGATGCCGTCCCACACATGCACAAAACGTGACGCATATCGAGGCCGGGTTCCAGATCGGGATGATGTAGATTATTACTAAATGATTTTAAAAGTCAAATGAGAGTGAATTGAGCCCGGTATGTGCGATACAAATGTGGCTTGATAACACCTGTATTCTAAGCAAGCAACAGTGCCCACGAGAGATTTGGAATGGCTTGTATGAGACAACTTTAGAGATTCAGGCTGTTCCGTACACACAAGGTTACACACAGCCCCAGAGATCCCATTTGTGCGAGCCTGAGAGTCTCTCAATGCCATTTAGAGCCTTCTTGGACACCATGACAAAGTGGAGTGGTTCAGCACTATTCATCTTCCAGCTGTGGCCAGGAGCCTCTGACACCCCAGTAGACAGAGGGAAATGAAAAGAGGGTGCAGCAGCCAATGGCGCCGCACTTTATCTGCCGAGAGACTTGGCTTATCCTCCAGCTGTGTGTGGGCACCGTCTTTGAATGCAAACAATATGGCTGCAGAATGTAGGGCAGGCGAGAAAAAGAGGCTCGCACGGTGAAGTTGCGGCTGCAAAAAGCTATCAACGAACTTTCTCTGCAGAGGATTTAGAAGTTGTGACGTCTTTAGTGAACGGCATTTGCATGACTGTGAACTTATTGTTAAGTGTCAGAATGTTAGAGGATAAATCCAGTTTATTCCAGCTCGGGTCTCTTTTTCTTTTTTATAGCTTTGGGCATCATTCCTATCAGTTATTGCACGAACATTGTAATTGTTGAGCTCTGGCAACATGATGACATTGCTAAGTTTAATGGGGCAAGAAACGAAAGCAGTGGGACTATTAGTCGTAAACAAGCAACCCCTTTTTATTCAAATTATTAAACTGCACTCACTTAAATTATTTTAAGCGAGTGCACCCAAATGTCACTTGGAAAACTATGAAATGAGGGATTCGTACGGTAAGAGCAAACCCAGTCTGTAAACTGTGTTTACAACAAACAGTTAAGAGTATTCATTTTACCAATCCAGCAATAACATTGGCTACCTTGGGGGTTCACAATCCGTTTTACTGAGCTTTCAACCGTTTCTTATGTACTTCATCAGCAGATGGGGTTTGTTTCGTTGTCGTGAGGATGGCTCAGATAAAGAGAGTAAGACATGGTGGAAAGCTCAGAAAAAGGCCGCAAGTGGTCCTTGAGTTAAGATTATTTGATCGTTTTATTTCCAAGGTGTAATTATCCTCTATAAAAAGGTATCTGCACATGAATGCAGAATCTGTAGGCAACAGGACAAGATGTTGCAATCGGAGGTGTTCTGTTTCCTGTTTGTAGTCAGTTTGTAGCATTGACCAATCACGTTCAAGCAGGCTTTGGTTGAATGCAGTCTGTGTTTACAAATTTGTTATTGTCTGACGACTATTTAGCTTTAAATTAGCTAAAAAATGAATGTTAATTAAGCATAAACTGGCTACTTGGGAAACAATCCGGTCGTAGACGTCGTCTCTCAACTCCATTGTCACGTTTAAAGTTGCTGATCGCACAGTTATCAATGACCACTGCACGGAAAAGGACATCTGTTATCTGCAACTCCTGAAATATTGGCAGTTGCCCCCACAGGCTCAATGGTCGTCCGACAGATAGCTGATGGGATCTGAGATTGAGGCGATACCAGAATTATCCTTTAGGATGGCTGTATTGAGCAAAAATCACAATGCTTGTGTCATCACTGTTCCACTCTAGTCACTCAGTATGCTAAAGTCGCCTCTGTCGCACCGAAATTCAATTTTAATAACCTTCAGCCAAAAGACAAGACCATATTTCCTCCACAGCGGGAGTAGCCAGCAGGTAAGCTCTCGCTCCTCAGACTTCTTTTAACAAGCAACATTTATTGGCTACACTGAACCATTGCTCCAGTAAAAATGGGAATTACAGGGAACACTTTTGATGATCTTTCTGATTTTCTACGGCAATTTAAAAGCTATCTGTCTGTGTAAGAGCTGTTGAAATGATGGCCAGCAATTTAAGCTGAGCTCCTGAAGCTGCACTTTGAGAGAGACAGAAGTATAGAGCGAGATGCCGTGCATCATTTTTTTTTGGGTTGACATCAGTTGAGCTGACAAACCCGCAACTCTACTTTGTTGTAGTCAAATATTAATATCATAAAATAAGGAAAGAGGGAATCTGCACTGTGATGTTCAACACCCTGAAGCCCCCCACACTCTGTACCGCTGATCTGCAACGCTACATCTTGAGCTCAAAACAGTGGAGAGAGACAAATGATACACTTGTAGTTCAACGTGTTATTGTAACCTTATACATACATACATACACACAGTATATATTATGACAGTATCTAGTCATGTGGGCAGTTTTGGTTTGATTCTTTCTCTCCCAGATTTCTTCCACCAGCCAAATAAAAGGGAAGTGAATAGAATAGTTGTGATGTTGCTCACAGCATTGACAAATTAGTTAAATTACATTTTAAAAATTCAACAGCAACATGCCTCTCCAGAGGCAGTGCTCTGGTTACTGTGAATAACCCACAGCACTCCATGTGAGCAGTTTACAGTTCAGATGAAAGAGAAGAGAAGCAAACTATAGACTATGACATCATAACCTCAATGAATCATGATAAGTAACTTTTCAATTTAATTTGTATTATAATAATAATAATAATGAAAATAATACTAATACATTGTATTTGTATATAGCGCTTTTAAAGGTCCTTTAAAAACATTAAAAGCAGTAACAATATAAACTAGGCAGATAGAGGACATCATATCATAAGAGTAAGAAACAAAACGAAAACATGCATAACTATCACCTGTTCAAAGCAGATTGAAATAGATGAGTTTTAAATGCAGTTTTGAAAGTGGCAAGTCACGGAGAATGAGGAGGGAGTTCCAGAGGGAGGGGGCAGCAATGTAGAAGGCCCTGTCCCCCAGGTCCGATGCTTGGACAGAGTAGAGGGGGTAAGGAGGTTGGTGTCGGCGGATCTGAGGTTGCGGTTGGGTGCGTGTCGGTGCAGGAGGTCTGAAAGGTATGAAGGAGTGAGGTTGTGAACGGCTTTGTATGTAATGAGGAGAATCTTGAACTGGATTCTTTGCTGTATGGGGAGCCAGTGGAGGTTTTGAAGGACTGGTGGAGATGTGGTCTCTGGTGAGGGAGTGGGAGACGGGTAGTTCTGGATGTATTGTAGTCTGTTGATGATTTTGGTGGATGCTGTTGCAGTAGTCCAGTCGAGAGGTGATGAAGTGAGAGAGAGACAATTATAGTTCTACTATCAGATCATTTTCCCTCTAATTATTTATGTGGCTTTGTCAGCCAGAAATAATATTTATACCACCTCTGTTCATTGATGAAAGGGGCACAGCTCAAGTGAGAAAATGTCATTTTCAATTACCTACTGAAACGAGTTATAACATTTTCCCAATTAAATATCATGAGACAGAATTGCTGAACTTTCAGCCAGTGTGATCTGTAAAAAAACGTTTTTTTTAAATATTAGCCAGCAGTTAATCCAGTAAGCAGTAAAGATTCGAGTAGATTAGCTTGCTAGCGGTAATGCTAGCTCGGTCCCTTGCAGGTCTCCCACTGCAGTGACTTGCTGTTGAGTGTATTTTGACAGTTATTCAACAGCACAAATGACTAATCTGTGTGCACAAATACAATTAATTTAAAAAAATAGAAGACACCCGCTAGGCTTCATAGGAAAGACACAATGCTGTTGGATGTTTAGCCACACTAGCAGCGGCGCTCTAGAGATGGCCCTGCACTGTTGTCCTGGTTTGGGTGAACATACCCTTTTAAAATTGAACACAAGTAGATATGTGAACGTTACGATTTCTAAAACAAACATCTTTTCTCCAAAAGTGCACGTCCAGCCCACTGTATCTGTTTTGTTTGTTTTCAACCATGGAGTTAAACTGTACAGCAGCGTGGCAGCCGGCCAGGCACACAGCCACAGGAGGAAGTTTGTGCTTCCTTGTCAAGCAGTCGGAGGCAAAATAACTCTGCGGACCAGGAACAGCAGTCCTGTCTCTGCAGCTTCCCCTCATGTTGTCTCGCTCCCAGCAGCGCATATTAACATTTTATGGTGGAGCAGGCAATGAGTCTACCCCAAAAAAAAAAATATTAATTGGAATTTGGCGTGGAAAATTCCGCCATCCTGACATTTGCCATTCATGTTCATTTCACCTCCCTCAGGAGCCCTTGCTCTATTGTTGCTGGAATCAGAGCGCTGTCCACTTAAATGCCGAATGGCTGCGTCCTTTACTTTGCATAGTGATTATAATGACTCATCCTCTTACAGAAGAGCTAATCTTAGCATCCATTTAGCAAAGACGTGTTCCACCATTATGACAAGTGACCCCTATTTCTTTTCATGGAAACGACGGCTTCCTGCTTGAATCGGAGAATGGCCAGCAGGCACATAATTCTAATACTGTCCAGAAAAGTGCAGCGCCTGCATATTACAAAGGAGGCCTTGAACCGCATGAAATATTAAAGCATTAAGACCGGATGAGGAAGTAAGCCACAAGATGTCGACGGTGTCTAGACACGGATGAGAGGGTGAGAAAGAAAAGCGAGAAATATCTGACCTTCATCCCCCATCAGAGGCGATGAATAAACTCCAGAAAGTGGACGATCCATTCAGAGTTTGGGAGAATGAAGGAAGCAAGATGCTACACAGCAGAAGGAAAAAAGACATGTTATATACTCAATTAAAATTAAAAATTGGGGGTGGAGTAAGAGTGATGAATGTAATTCCACTGACAGTCCCATTTGAGTAAGAGCAGCCAGATAAAGAGAGAGAGAGAGAGAAAGTAAAGCAGACAAAATGAAAGGAGGCACAAAGAGCAGCAGGGAAAAAGGGAGAGCGAAAACTCAGATCAGGGATAATCAAGCATGAAGCAGTTGTGCAAAATTTACTGCGGTAATTTGGAATCCCACAGCCCTGGCATCTGGATGAAGAGGGAGACACAACAGACTCATTTGCCAGAAACAGTCCCATGCTTGCTGGGTGTTTCTGTCGCTGCTTCTCTCCTCCTCCTCCTCCTCCTCCTCTCTCTGGAGTGCTTATCCATCCTGCACGGAGCACAAATGAAACCTGCGTCACAAGACAGGCGGCATATCTCCACTATACCTGAGCAGCCAGCCTTGAAGACACAACGCCGTGAGGGATCATTTCAATTGCGGAGAGCAAAAAGGGAAAATGTGAATTGATAGACTCTGCAGACAAAGAGGACGACGCTTTTCTTTTACGGACAATGTTGAGCTCGTTCCAAACTGCTGTGCCATTTCTTGATTTCCTTTAAAGTAACAATTTGTGACATCTTCATATCCACCCAACATGCAAATGTTCTCCAGGGGATATTTTCTACCCATTTCCAGGGGCCCTACACGTGGATGAGGTTGCCAGGGATAATAGATATGCACTATTTCGCAGCCCCAGGAGAGCAGTTTTCATTTGGCCCAGACTTACTAGCAGCATCCCTGTAGGTAGAGACCACAAGGAAGAGACCTCGGTGGCAATTTATTCTCCCACTTAATTTCCCAGAAGGGCACTGCAGAAGAGAGAGTCCATCTACTCTTCATGTATTTACAAATTTAATTGGCTAATGAATTCTCTTAGCCGACGTCATTTGCCTGCACTCCATCAACATTATACATTTTCGGCCACTTGCACAGGTCTAAGTGGGTCCTCCCGAGATATCCTGAAGGGTTTCCAGGTCAGATTGGACGTGTGGATTCCTCCAGTGAGTTCTGCTCGCACATGGGCTCAACCTCCCAGGTGGACATTCCCAGAACACTTACAAAGTGAGGCATCCTATGGAGCCCCCTTTTGCTCGGTGATCCCGCAGTCTGAGCTCCTCGGCTCGTTGACCAACTTCAGCCCCGTGCGCAAAAACGCAGCCCGCTCATTCATTTCAGTGAGGCTAGATGAGACATACAGGGCTCGGGCATAAAACAGGTTCACCTTGCAGGAAAGTTGAACCAGGCTCTGAGAAAGCCTGACTAAAATTGTCTGAGCTACACAATGCAGAGGTTGTGTGCCAAGGATGTTTTTCTTGCATCATCGTTACAACGCCACACAGCAAATCTTTGTACTGGACAATAGGCTACCACAATCATCGAACGCTTTCAGTACTAATCTGGCTGAGCGTCTGATCACGGCCCATTACTCCAATGGCATTTTTCTCTTGTACTTCATGAATATAACAGCAAGGTAATTTGTGAAGTACAACAATAATCTGCACCGGAACAAAGTCTGCTGTCAATAACGTAGCTAAACAAGGGGCACGTTTCGGCCCCGCTCAGTGATATTCAATGGAATTAATGGCCGTGTGGCGCATACTCACTCCTCGGCATTCAAACTCTGGTTACCCAGAAGAACAGCAGGCAGTTTAATTAGAAAGCTCTCTGCTCCATTGTGAGGCGGGGAAGGAGAAGGAAGGAGGAGGTGGTGTTAGCAGTCGCTGATTGAGCACTCTGTCTTCAAACCCATTTAGTAGACAAGAACGCAAGGAGAAACCTTAAGGAGGTGGAGGAGGAGGAAAGGCAGGGGAGGGTGAGGAAGTAAGATTGTATCAGAATCCTAACAACGGTGAAGCTGAGAACACTTCCTGTAAAGCAAAGAGCACAACGAGTGTGCAGGTCTTCATTCAACCAGGTGATTCCACTTATCAGCATACCTGCTGAAGGTGAGGTGAGTAGTTTGTCAGTGACAGTAGGCATCTTCAGGTGGAAACAAAAACCAGGCGGTGAAGCTAATGTGCCTCAAACTTGCATTCTTTCTCATAGCCAGCAGGGGGTGACTCATCTAGTCAATTGCTAGTCTTCTTCGATACAGCATGATGTTCATGTAGCAAATGATGTTCCCATTTAGAGTATAATAGAGGAAAAAGCAGGTTTGCTTTATGGCGTGGCTACCATGTGATTGACAGGTCACTACCACGGCGTTGTCCGGTTGGGAGTTGGCCGTGTTTTCGTCTTAGAACTTTTGCAGTGTGTTTTTTTTAGTTCATGAAAGTTAAATGGTTAACATTTTTGATCACTTAAAAATGTCTTATTCAGTGTTCGGTTGTACTTAGCTCCGCCCTATCGTTTCACTTTTGGTTGCAAAAAACACGAGATTGCAACGTCCATAAAAACAAGATGGCAACCTCCAAAAACCAAGATGGCGACAGCCAAAATGCCAATCTCGAGGCTTCAAAACGACAGTCCACAAACCAATGGGTGACGTCACGATGACTACGTCCACTTCTCACAGACAGTCTGTGATGAAAACCTAGCACTCTTCACCAGACTCGTGTGATTTCTTGTGAAGCGAGGCCTGCCAGCAGCTTGGCTTGCAGCTATCTAAACAATCTAAATATGCTGGCCGTACAGCACGCAGCTGTGTTGCCTCGTGGATAACAAGCCCACCGGTGGCACCGATGCCGCCACCGGCCTCACTGGACCGGCGGCGGTATCGAGTACATGCCATAATGCTCCCATGATGTCTTCCTATGGAGGGAGCGGGCCACCGCTGCCTGCTCGCCTGTGGTTTCGCTGTGTAATGAAATATGTCTCCCTTGATGTATGGCTGCAGGAGAAGCCCAAATCGAAAATTGAATCACACTAACTTAATTTGTGGTCGGGGCAATCAAATTACTTGTTTTGGCTGCAGTGCTGACAATGAATTCATCTTTGTGACAAAGCTGTCACGGCAGCTTAAAGGGGCCGTAGGAGACCGAGTGTATAAACACACGTGTGTGTGTGCGCACTGTGTTGGGTACTGGTGTAAAGAAGTTAGCAGAGGAATTTGCCCTCAGAGCTGTTGTATTGTGCCGGAGTGGCGACCACCTTTAGCTGTAAATTTGCTGTCAATAAAAAGCAAGAAGTTCTCAGGAGTTTCATAATACCAACAATAAAGGTTTTTTTGGGGGGTTTCTTTAACAGCAGCCAATGAACAACTACAAATGTAAGCAGCTTTCGCAGGCTTGAGTTGCCCTGTGGGGCAGTTTGGAGGAGAAGTGTCGGAAAGTGTCGGCATCTACAGTATGTATGTGCTCATTCCCACTGCAGCTGAACAGCTTGACATCAGCGCCTCAAGACCCAGAGCTTAATATGGCTGAGCCGAACCGCTCATTAAAGGATCAGTTCATTCAAATGGCAAAAAAAACATTTCTTTCCCCTCTTACACCGTCTTATCTAGCTATACAGATAGTTTCCGCTTTATTTACCCGGGTTTTCGAGACATCTGCCTAAGAAAATGTTCTCGTCCTTACACATTTTAGGTGAAAGGAAATGAGTTTGTGGTGCCGACAGGGCGGAAATATTACAATTAAACAAGACTAAGTCCACGTTCAGACGGTCTTTAGCTCGCTACTGGAGTTCAGCACCTGACGTGAACCCGACAGGTCCCGAACAATGGGTCGATGCTTTGTGGGTCAGCCTCTGTGCCATGTTCTGTGTGGGTCCAATACCCTTGTCAGATTAGGTTGTTTTACTTGTGAGAATGCCTTTCCAAAGCAAGCATATAATGCGTCTTTGAAGAGGAATAACCAGGGTCTCACTAGGCGGGTTTAGGCTGGTCCGGTCAGTCTTTATGTCTCGGATTTGTGATCTCAACATAAACCAAAGACAACAACAACAACAACAACAAAAAACCTCCTTATTCCCACAAAGAGGTCAGTGTAATAGCGATGGACTGCACCTTTAGCAGGTCAGGCTTCTCTGGGGGAGGACGTTGGCAGGGTCAAACTCAGCAGTGGACCCCAGGAAGTGAGGCTGATAGGAGGAGACGAAGAGGGTGGGGGAAGCGTTTGTGTGTCACTCCTTCTTCCTTCCCTTCACTTCACACGTTGTGAAGACCAACGCTGCAGGCATAGAATAGTTACGCGCCAAATAAACCCCATAACGGGAGGAATGACAGAGTTTTTATCATTGAGGTTAACACGCCAACCAGAATTAACAAGTGGCAAGATTTGTATCCCTGTTCAACCAATTTCCCCGATCGGGAATAAGTGTGTGATGTGCCATCACAAATAAAGCCCGTCCATGCATACTTCACATCCGTGGATGTTTCACTGTGATTGCTGCAACACATATAAAGCACATCTAAACATATCTTTTTTATTTTGGGGAGCAAATGACAGCCAAGCAGAAATAATTGAAAGAATGACTCATTGGCCCAAACTCACAGTGAGAGACGGATAAACACTCTTGTATCCAAACTGTTTTAGCAGCTCAAACTCAAACACAATTCAGTGCAAAACTAATGTCTGTGGGTGACTGTGGGTTTGAATAGTGTTCCTGGTATCTTCTATGTAATATATTGTTGGTTTGGTCAGAATACTCTCAGTAGAACAAGGATATAAAACATCATTTCTTGTTTTTTGCCATATGACATCAGTCATGAATTTATGAAGAATAAAAGGTCCCTGTAGGGGGGTTTACTTATAATCTATACGTGTGGCGTCATATGCGTGTACTGTGCTACTAATCAAGGGCTGTACGGTTCGCAAACAACTTGATCGTCTGTTTATCGGACCAATCCAAAATGGCGGAAACGGGAAAATGACACATATTTGGTCTCGTCCCCCCCCCCCCCCCCACCACCACCACCAGGAGACCTGCTGCAGCTCCGCTAGCCGGGGATTCTTTCTGGCTCTTACATTCAAAGTGCATGTCTTAATCAATGAAACGAAACATGTAGATATGTTGCTCACTTGTGGTGTTAAGAATATCAGTAGTTGTTGTAAGGTTGTATAAGTAGTATTGTGTGTATAAGAGTACTATATTGCTTAGAGTTGGAAAAGTCATTATACTGTATGTATTTACGTTTACCACTGGTGAAATGTAACTAAGTATACTGTATATAAGTAGGCTACAATTTTGAAGTACTTGTACTCCATAACTGTTACTTTTAATTTGTTTGAATGCTCTTACACATTGCACCTTTAAAGAGCAATGCCAAGTTTCACAACATTTGCTTTTTCGAACACATGCTCATTTTAATGAAATCTGGTTGTTGCTCCGACGGAGGCTGAAAGCACTTATACTGTAGGTCACGTTCAACAAAATGCCAAACGAATGGCATGTGATGTAATGCTAACTGCGTTGCTTTTGGCTTCTTAAGGACAGGCGACTGCATCCTAAAAATAGTCCTTGTTTACCCTCCTGTGTTTTGTTGGGCCTGTGTCCTGCTGTGACTCGGAGTGCCAGCTCACAGCTTTTGCTTTGCTCCGGTCGCCTTAAGATGAGAGACAGCAGACGAGTTGTTGCTGGAGAGGAGAAGGTGGACACGAAACAGAGAAGGGTGATGTTCAAAGATAGAAAGATGTTTTAAGAAAATGAGGGAGGGAGAGGAGACTGCAGAGTCAAAGATGAAAGAAGAGACATTTGGAGTGGGGGGGATACTTTGGGGCTTTAGAAAGAGACAGCTTTTAAGAAAGTGAGGGGGATGGAGGGATAGATTGAGAGGGGGGGGGGGGGGGAAAGCTCCAGGGAGAGGACAGGGATGTAGTTTTTAAAAAAGACAAAGAAAGAGAGAGAGAGAGCAGGCCGACTGAATGTAAACAGCTGGAGAGAGAGAAGGGAGTAAAGACGCAGAGGGGGGGAAAGAGAAAGAGAAAAAGTGTGTCAAAAGAAAGCGACTGCTCTTTTGAAAGCTCTCTTCACATCCTGGTGGGGCACCACTCTGCTGTCAGGTCCACCTTCCCCGGACAAGGACTGCTTGTCACGTTAATGGCCTGGAAGGGAAGACCATGTCACTTTATCACCTCGCCTGCGACGCCAACATGGCCGTGGCTTTTGTCTCCTCAGATACCTCTCCGCTCCACAACTCCCTAGAAGTGACTAATTGATCCTGGGAGACGGGCCTCTTTTTTTTTGAGTGTGTGTGTGTGTGTGTGTGTCTCGGGGGCTGATGAACAATGTGAGAAAAAGCCACTGATAAAGGGAGGGGGGGGGGGGGGGGGGGGGGGGGGAGAGGGGGGGGGGGGCGGGGTTGGCGGCGCGGGCGCGGGCGCGGGGGGGGGGGGGGG
>NW_022280074.1:1812215-1819721 GCF_004355925.1 Anarrhichthys ocellatus
TAGAAAGGAGAGAGCAGGATGTGCGCCCTGCTCGGGATAATGTAGCCCACTGTCTGCTGCAGTGCTATCTCATTTCCCCACACAAAAGTAACATCGCCACTTTGTAAATGAAAGTCAGTCAGGCGAAAGATGCCCCTCACGCTCTAGCAGCCCCTTCTTGAGATAATGGGCGCATGCACATTATTTATGTAGACTCAAAAAAAAATGCAGTGTGTGGGTAGTAAGTGAAATTCATTCAAGTGTTGGTGTGTGTGTATGGGTGGATTCCTAACTATTCTCACAGGAATGTAGAGAATGATTGGTGGGCTTATATCCTGTAACATGCATCCAGTCGCTTCACACCTCTACGACACGTCTCCACTCCTTCACGTCTGAAGCCACCAGGACGAGTTTGTCACTGACTTATTTTTTTTTTTTCCCATATTGTCGACTCATCTGCCTGTTGATGCTAAATGCCCCGGGATGCAAATGAGAGGGGCAAAAAACACAACGGTTGAGCGAACAATATGGAAAAATAAGTCAGCTACATTTCAAAGAGGAGAGGGAGGAGGAGCGCCGGTGGAAACAAGCCAAGAGAACAGAAGGGTGGAAAACTAGCTAAAGGAGGCGAGAATCACCCCCACCCCCTCCCTTTTTCCTTCTTTCAATAGCTCTGGCCTTGTCAGACATGGTTATGCTTATTGGAGACACAGGCGAGGGGGGTCACTGCACCAGCATGCCTCAGAACATCATCACGCCTGGGCTATGATAAGAATAGTGCACTGAATCACAGCTTACAGTGCAGTTATGTGTATGGATGATGCACGGGGAATGAATTGAAGAGAAGGCAAAGAAACTGGATGGGCTGGACTCGGCTACACTTCTCCTCGACGCAAGGTGTGTGTGTGTGTGTTTGCTTGTACATCTATCTTTGTGAGGACCCATTTTGGAAAGTGAGGATATTTTGGTCAGTCCTCACTTCTTCAAAAACCTGTTTTTAGGTTTCAGACTTGTTTTTTTAGGTTTAGGTGGGAGTTATGGGTTGAGGTTAAGCATTTAGTTGTGATGGTTTAGGTTAGAATAAGGAGCTAGAGAAGGCATTATGTCAAAGAATGTCCTTGCAAAGATAGACATACAGAGATGTGCATGTGTAGCCAGTTCGGCTTGTGAATCACAATTTTCAAGGCTCAAGGATCCTTGAAAGCTGAATTACACGTACGCTTGTCATTTCTCCTGTTCAAGTTATCTGGAGGAAAACGGTGGGCAATAAAACCAAAGCTGTGTGGTTAAATGTCAGTGGCAAAAACGTGCTAATGCTACAACTAAGGGCCTTGCTTATGTCAGAAAATAGTGAGGAATGCAAAGAAGCAGTTCTCAGTGTCCAATGTGACATCGTAAAAGAGTCCAAAACACAGAGATATTTGATTTACAGTGATATTAAAACAGCAGATCCGAACATTTGAGAAGCTTGGACCAGCAAATGTTTGGAGGGGTTTAAGGGATATGGCAATAGTGTTCAAATTATTATTGTAATGCTTTAATGTGGTGGAGTGCCGTAAAAAAATATATCACAATGCCAGTGTCAGAAAAAGGACAGCGTACGTGCAGTTGACTGAAAATAAACCACAGTGTGAAAGTTCATAACCGCGTCGCTCATTGACGTGTTTGGTGGAGCTCTGCGGCACAGAGGAATCAGGCTACACAGACGATACTTGTTGGTATAGGGTCCATTCATTTTTTGATTATTGTATACACCACAAACTGATCCTTTAAATCACTTACACAACCATCACAGTTAGTACTACATTTTCTGTAAATCAACAAGCAACATGTCTTGTAGCCTGCCTCTGTGAAGGCCATCACTAGACTTTTTACTTGCCGAAGCAAGAAAAGCACAGGCGTAAGCGTTTGTCGCAGTAAGTCATGCCAGAGATCCGGCACGCACAACAAAAGGACCTTGGAAATGGAAGACCTCACAGGGATGAAGCCTTTATTAAGGTTGTTAATTACACCTGTACTACTCCTGCTTGGACGTATTAATGGCTCTAAGCCATTGACGTTGATCTTTTTAGTTTACGTTCCAAGCTGAGCCCTAAAGCCCTGCTTCTGAGAGAGGCCCACGTCAAAGTCCACCATGATTTAGGATCTCAGGAAAACAAGCAAAGGGCATATATCAACAGTTATGAACCGCTTGATAACATTAGCTTTTCCTCCATTTTCTCACAGTTCCCCACCCCATCTCATCCACATTCCTCCCCCCCCCCCCCCCCCCCCACTCCCTCTTTCACACCCTAATCGTTGAGACTTACAGAAAAATCAATTTCCACTACCCAGTGGAGAGGCCCAATGTTTCACCACTGTGTCTGATTGATGACGTGCAGACATCATCTCACACCCCACTGCTTTTCATGGCACCTCCGAGTTGGTCGCCATTCAGTGCATTTTTATGGCAAATAATAACAGGAGATGTAATAGCTATTTCCCCCGGGGAGTAAATCTCAGCAGGGAGACAAGAGGATGGCCCGCCCAGACAGCTGGAGGACGGTCCCACATCAACAAGTTACTTAGGCTGAATGATTGGGTACATGGCTCTGCAGGGCTCGGGGCCATTCAACACTCACACGTGAAGGCTGTTCCCGAGATCGCCGGCGTTCAATCTGAGTTCTCAGTTCTTAAGGTGACAACAAAACACTGTCCACCACTTTAATACTTCAGAGTGGTTAGCTACTAATCTACGCTCAGGGGGTGGGGGGGGACGCTTTATCAGGTACACCACAGCACTCCAAGCTGCCTCCGCACGGCCAATGGCGTGACTGCAGCTTAGACATAGAGAATGCAGACGCCATCCAAGTTGCTATTTGAGCGAACATGGACAAGACATGAGATTGAAGTGCGTGTGCACTTGGGCTGATGTTGAGCAGGACACCCTCCTGAGATTTTCACACATCCTCAGAAACTGGTGTGAACAACAAAGCGTGCACGCACCGGCAGCTCTGTGAAACAGGTGAGAGGATGACCCCCGAGGCATGTTCAAGCCGACACGAAGGCCATACCTACACCACCAACAGCTCGGTGCGATACTGGCACGCAGAGGGATGTCTGTAAATAATGAACCAGTCACACCTTTACTACAGGGAAGAGGCACAAAAGGCAGCAGAGGACCGACAAGCTCAAAAGAAGAACGAGAACAACAGAGTGCTGATCTGAAGGTTAGGGCAGTGTAGATGTAGTGGAGTGATGTCTACCTCAGCAGAGAATAAAGTATCTCTCCCTTTGTGTGTGTTGGTATACTTTGCTTTGTTGACATAGCCGGGCCGGCCGCTCGTGCTTTCAGTGCATGTAAGTGTGCCCCACTGGCTAACGGCCGCCGCTCTGCCCGGGCTCTCGTACGGCGGTTAGAGCCGATAACGCGTCAGTTGCGGAATCATAGCTGCCACCTTCCGGTTCCTCTTCAGGTAGCCTAAACAACTGCTGACAACTCTGTCAGCACTTTTGTAGAGGGTTGCACTGTTAGCGCTGTTAGCTGCGAGCCGCCGGCTCAGCCGTTGCCATGTTGGGAGCCGTTGAAAGGCAATCAAAACGCCCCCGATCTCTGTCGCACCTTCAAATAGACCATAAAGCTGAGTAGATCAAGATGGCGACAGCCAAAACGGCAAACTTTTTTTCCCACGCTGGTTTATGAAAGAGCAGAGTTCGCTGCCCCTCCAACAAATCTCAATTTGTGGTGTTGCAGCAAGCTGGTATGTCTGTGTCAAGAGGTTCAGGCTGATAGACAGAGCGTAATGTAGTGTGGGCAGGGCTTACTGGCCAAGCATGATGCCCATTATTGGCATCATTGGATGCCAGTGTACCTGAGCCTTGCTGCTGATCCGGTGCAAGTGCAACCACTTCTGTCCAACAGTCTTGGCTTTCTTAAATAGAGATTCCCAGCTAATCAGGAAGCATTCACAGACTTAAGTCCACTCCACCGACGCGCACAATCTTTGTAAATAAGACATTTTAAGACCTGAAAATGAAGGATTTAATCAAATCTAAGATATAACCGTAGTAAATCTGTGAGAGACATTGTCAGGGTCTTTAACACGAGACTGAATTGCACTTCTGCTCGTTGTACCTAAAAATTAAGAAAAATAAGAGGATTGAACCTTCGCATACACACATACAGTATACACACCAACACACATACAGATATGTGATTAAGAATGTTATAGTTAAAGTCAATAATCAGTTAGGCTAAGTGTATGGTTTAGCTTTCGGATGAGAGTCTTAGCTGCCGTTTGCTTTTTAGACTGTGTGTGAAAATGTGTTTGAAAAGTGTCAGCGGAGGCGTCCGCCTCCCATCTCTCTCTGCAATCCAATAAAGCCGAAATGCAATTGAAATGTCAAATCGAATACCGTCAGTCGCCACTACTGCATCTACAGTAAGTAGTGAGACAAACAACGCTTTAACAATCTTTAATCATCCAGGGAAGGATTTTTTGCTGAGCGTGCAGCCTCTCTGAGCACATCCTATACGGTCGCATACACTCACACCTGGGAGAGCTGTCACACACAAACGCAGACGGCCTCTCGCGCTGTACTGCAAGCCGCCGAGCAGCTCAGCAGAAGCAAACACAGCGTTGAGGTCACTTTTGGTCAGACAGGTCCAATAACTGCATCAAGTTTGGAATTACATTATCAGCCCCGCAGCGCTGTGTTACTACAGAGGCGCACACACAGATGACTCAACTGTCCAGGCTCATGGCTGCTGGAGACCTTTACCTCCCCCATGACCTGCCTTGCATCACCGGGGGTATAGACAGTGGAAACGCATCCTGCGGGAGAATATGTTGGTCAAAAAAAACAATGGAACCAAACATCTCTGGGTCCATGAAACACATTCAAAAAGCAGCCATTTTATCTATTCTACTGCAGATGCAAGCTCATGAGGACGCACATGCACAAGAGCAGGTGGGCAACAATGGCATACCTGCTGCTGTCATTCACTTATACTGTATAAGAATAGACTGCCACCATGGTAATGAAGATATACGTCGTGTATAATACATCTTCATTACCATGGTGGCAGTCTATTCTCCTCTGTAGTAGCACTGCTCTCTGCCCACAGTGGCATTTTTATTCACTAGGAGTCCCAAAATCAGAAACATTCAAACTGCATAAGTATTCAGACCCTTTGCTGTGACACTCATATTTAACTCACATGCTGTCCATTTCTTCTGATCCTCCTTGAGATGGTTCTACTCCTTCATTGGAGTCCAGCTGTGTTTAATTAAACTGATTGGACTTGATTAGGAAAGGCACACACCTGTCTATATAAGACCTTACAGCTCACAGTGCATGTCAGCAAATGAGAATCATGAGGTCGAAGGAACTGCCCAAGGAGCTCAGAGACAGAATTGTGGCAAGGCACAGATCTGGCCAAGGTTACAAAAGAATTTCTGCAACACGCAAGGTTCCTAAGAGCACAGTGGCCTCCATAATCCTTAAATGGAAGAAGTTTGGGACGACCAGAACTCTTCCTAGACCTGGCCGTCCAGCCAAACTGAGCAATCGTGGAAGAAGAGCCTTGGTGAGAGAGGTAAAGAAGAACCCAAAGATCACTGTGGCTGAGCTCCAGAGATGCAGTAGGGAGATGGGAGAAAGTTCCACAAAGTCAACTATCACTGCAGCCCTCCACCAGTCGGGGCTTTATGGCAGAGTGGCCCGACGGAAGCCTCTCCTCAGTGCAAGACATGAAAGCCTGCATAGAGTTTGCCAAAAAACACATGAAGGACTCCCAGACTATGAGAAATAAGATTCTCTGGTCTGATGAGACCAAGATTGAACTTTTTGGCGTTAATTCTAAGCGATATGTGGGGAGAAAACCAGGCACTGCTCATCACCTGCCCAATACAATCCCAACAGTGAAACATGGTGGTGGCAGCATCATGCTATGGGGGTGTTTTTCAGCTGCAGGGACAGGACGACTGGTTGCAATTGAAGGAAAGATGAATGCGGCCAAGTACAGAGATATCCTGGAAGAAAACCTCTTCCAGAGTGCTCTGGACCTCAGACTGGGCCGAAGGTTCACCTTCCAACAAGACAATGACCCTAAGCACACAGCTAAAACAACAAAGGAGTGGCTTCGGAACAACTCTGTGACCATTCTTGACTGGCCCAGCCAGAGCCCTGACCTAAACCCAATTGAGCATCTCTGGAGAGACCTGAAAATGGCTGTCCACCAACGTTCACCATCCAACCTGACGGAACTGGAGAGGATCTGCAAGGAAGAATGGCAGAGGATCCCCAAATCCAGGTGTTGAAAACTTGTTGCATCATTCCCAAGAAGACTCATGGCTGTACTAGCTCAAAGGGTGCTTCTACTCAATACTGAGTAAAGGGTCTGAATACTTATGACCATGTGATATTTCAGTTTCTTTTTTAATAAATTTGCAAAAATTTGTACATTTATTTTTTCTGTCAAGATGGGGTGCTGAGTGTACATTAATGAGAAATAAAATGAACTTTTTTGATTTTAGCAAATGGCTGCAATGAAACAGAGTGAAAAATTTAAAGGGGTCTGAATACTTTCCGTACCCACTGTATAACCTTTATCTAATGTCCAAATTGCATCATAACTGTTTACACTGTAGTTACAATAATTACATGTAATTCACAGCAAAGAAAATTACAGGAAGAAATGACTTAAAGCTGAACTAAGCTATTTTCAAAAAAAGTATCTCTGCATGAACACACAAAGTGAGTCAGTAGAGACAAGTATCCCCTCAGGGATCCAGCATCCATTCAGCCGGTTCAAATAGGAAACGTTGGACTAAACCGGAAAGCTGGACTCACCAGTGAGATCTGCTTCTTGGCTCGTCCCTCTCTTTCCGGTGGAAAACATCACAGACCGGCAGAGTTGGTCAACACAAACACGAGCATATGGTGCGCCATTTGCTGATGTCACTAGCTATTAAAGTTGTAATTTTTCAAACACTTAACGAATTCATGGTGCCATTGTTTGGATCCATTAATGTGCAAGATGCCCAGTGCAGCTTTAAGTTTCATCTCGTCCCTGCTTGGCCTGCTTCCATTTGTATTTACAGCACGGTTACAGTAACTACAAGACATTGGGTTGTTTTTCATCCCAATGAGCTCCTGATTCTGTATTTTGTGCTGGAGTCTTTAGTCACAGTGTTACTTAAATGGCCCCACTCTTTGCTGCCGGTTTTTGACAAACAGGTCGAATACATTTCTGACGTCCCAACATCGGGGAACACAAACAGGCAGGGTAAACAAGGCCAAAGCTGGCGGGAGAGCGTGTTTGAAGCGTCCTTAGAGAGCAGCAGATCTCTAGGCGAGCTAAACTGCTGTCAACTTCATCGATAGCGGCTTTACACCAGAGTGCACACAGACAGCCCGAGTCCTGGCTGCAGGCCCCGGCTTTAAACAACTCCAGAGCTTGCTATCGAACTCCTCTGGCTGGCCGTCAATATCACCTCTGTCTTTCTCTTCACAGCTGTTAGCCCTGCCACAGAGAACGAGTCG
>NW_022280074.1:1819821-1875982 GCF_004355925.1 Anarrhichthys ocellatus
GGGGGGGGTGTTGTGTTCTCATAACCACCGGGAGGCAGAGGACTATTTTGTCTCAGAGAAAACTTAAAGGCTGCAAGTTTCTCCTCCAGCTCCACTTCCTCACACCTGCTCTGCACACCGTTACCAGAGCTATACATTTTCATGACACCATAATTAGATCCGGTGTGCAGCCGTCAGGCGGACACAAAGACCTGTACTCCGTCCCACATCGCCGGTGATCCCTGAAGAGAAAAATGAATTGTGTCCCTTGTTCAGCGGTCGCCTTCGCTGTTACTGTTTAAAAATTAAGTGATTTTACAGATCAAGATACGGTTGCAAGACCTCCTTTCAGCCACAGGCGTAAGCTGCCTTTCTCTTGTAGAAACAGTGGTTGGACAACATGGCTGTAAAGTTGCACGTAGGGCAAAGTGACAGACTCACAATGTTCATAATTCCTGAGTTTTGTTTGACTATTAAAAGATGAGAAATTGAAGGTGATTTGATGCTTTTACCAGTCTTCCCTATCCTGAGTGCTGGGTAGAGCACTCCAGGGGTCATGAGAAGCTCAAGATGGTTTCAAGGAAGTGGAATAACACCCAGTGGGGAGCTCTTGTGGAGGAATACAAGCTCAAGGATGAAGGAAACACAAACAGGATAGAGAAACTGGCTTGGGTCCCAGCGGGTGGTGGTGGTTGGGAGGGAGGGGGAGGAGGGGGCTAATACCTGCGAATGTGTTGCTGAATCCCATCATTCCTCATGTCTTGGCTCAAGGCGCCAGGCCTGGATGGCCTCATGCGACAACCTGAAAGGCTGATGGAGCACGGCCTGCTGCATCCCCAAGCCTGTGCCCGCCAAGCCCTTCACCTTCCCTCATTTAGGGGCATTGTCTCGCAATGAGAATCATTTGTCACCATCGACTTCCTCCCATGCAGACTCCCGCAGCGTTCTTTTCTGTGGCCCGAGCCCATTTCCACAGTTGGTAAACAGCTAAATCCCTCTCCCAATCAATGCAGCCTATTTAACTTGAGCTATTGACCCGCGTGCCTCTCGACAGACTTCCGAGGCTGAAAAAACACAAACAAATTAGACGAGTGAGAGAGAGAACAACAGAAATGGTGGCGCACGACTATGAAAAGCCACATTTCTCAGTGACGAGCGTTTGGCGGGCAGGAGGGAGGAAAGTGCCAGAGCGGAGGGAGAGGAACCAAGGGAAAACAGAGGAGGAATGGATCGATATGAACAGATAATCACCAGGCCTCTGTCCCAATGTGTAAAGAGTGTGACATTGCAGAGGTGGGCACGGCAGGGAAGAGATCAATGGGCTGCTTTTTGTTGATCCGTAATCCTTAACTATCTATAAGTAATTAACCTTCAGAGGAGAATGCAGGGAAGGAATAAATGGAGAAATGAGAGGGGGAATAGCAATGAGCACAAGTAAAACAGAAGCTACCTTGCACTGACCAGATAAGCACAGGGAAATTAATAGTTGTCTCCACTGCTGCCTCTGCTGGTTTTATTTCTGTCTTGTATTTCTGCATTCTCTGTGAATGGCCGCATCTCCCTGTGGTCCTAAAGAGGAGGATAAATATAGCTGCTGTCATAGACCAGAGCAGCCTCGTCTCAAACTGGGAGCAAATGTTGGAAGATCTAAAGTATTTCTGGGTTTTTTATTTTTTTTGGTCTGGTTTTTAAGATGAGAATCTAGTCCGATCTCATCATCTCTGGCCTGATGAATGCGTCCTCTCCCAAAATAATTCCTGAAAAGATGGAGGAGGATCTTGTCAGGAGTCAGAGTGCCCTCTGTGGGCATAATAGAAAAACAAAGGGAGCGTTACACCCCATGCTTCTTAATGGAGATCTTTCTAATTGTTTATATATTTCTGTTTTCACCTGCAGTAGGTGAGACAAACTCGACCCAAATGAACAACACGGACAGGTAAATGGACACAGTGCGGTCACAGTGGTATCTGTACAGGGTTTAATGGCACACAGACAGTACATTATCATGCTCTCAAATCAAATTTGACTTGTCATGAGTAAACTTCATAAGAATGTTTAAGTTAGTTATTGAAATCGGTCACATTAATACACAATGATACAACGGACTGGTGGGTTTTTAAAACAGTGTGTGAAGTAAGAAATGTCATAACTTATTACAATATGGCTGCCGTAGAAAGCTTTAGCAACTGATTATGGTGCTAAAAGCGAGGGAAGTCATTTGAAGCAGTTTGAATTCAATTATGATCATTAGGTCCAAACTGAGCTCTTTCTCACAACCTTCAAACATTGCCACTGGAAAAAATCGGATATTTATACAATAACAACAAAACAAGATATCTTTCTCAGAGGCTCGGCACTGTGTCGCTGAAGCACTTTACCGGGAGAAATATCTGAGTTGAGCGTTTCTTCTTGGTTTACCAGTGAGGACAAAAAGTCAAGCATTAACTTTGTCTGCCGGAGGCGGTTCTTCACCAGAATGGACACCTGGAGACAGAAAAAGTAATGATTCGCTGAAGTCTGTCTCGTTCTGCTTAATCTGCTGAACACCACTGATGTAGTAGTGAATTAAAAAATGTGGGAAAACAACGGATTTGTGCATTTCTGCGGCCCTACATCACCAGTCTACTTCAATATGGAGGAAGAAAATACCAGGCATAATGATAATAATAATTACAGGCGAGTACTGACCATCCAATGTAGCACTGGCACAGGTTTTCATGTGATGTGGCTTGCTTGATGAGGAGCTCCACTTGTGTTGGCACGTCCAGTGTCTCATCGTGAGAAAAGTCTCGACCTGCAGGGAACAAAGTCTCATCAGAACACCCAACCTTTACCGGGAGGTTTGGATCCCTCCCGTTTCAAGCACTTCAATCAGTGGCACCGGGGTCTTCTTAGGACTGTTCAGGTCCTTTCCTCTACACCAAGAGATGGTGGGTTAGCTTACAGTGTGATCATAATAATGTGACTGAAGAAGGTAAAGTACGAGACAAACATAGGACCACTTGACTTTTCCCTCTACAGCATTTCTGCACTGAAGCATTGTTTTTTTGAGAAACTGGAAAAAAAATACAACTGTGAATAAATATATTTTTTAACATAAAGTTATTCCACAAAAATTGCAACTTTGTTTGCGTGGTAATTCACTAATTCCATTTTTTTTTTAATAGATACATCTGTATTTCACCCACAGGCTTGTGTTGAAGATCAAAACTGGAGTCAAACAGCAGCTCGGTGTGGAACTCACCTGTAAGTTTGTCTCTCACTCGGTTGATAATCTGAATGGCTTTCTTGTTGAGTGCCTCAGGTTGCACCAATCCGTCTCCGACTAATAATAAAATAAAAAAACACAAACATAACGGCATCAACAACTACTACCGACTTAGAAACCGTGAATGTAAGTGCTCTCTCTACTCCGAGCCTCTCTGCAGCTCAAATCAACTGAAGTGCTGCCTAACAATAACACAACAGTTACACCAATCATTTATGACAGCAAAAAAAGCTTTGAGTTGTTGAGAAAAAGAAGAAAATAAAACACACTAAAAGGCTTCAACAGATCAATCCATGGCAGACAGAATGAGTCGGCGACTCACTGAAGGAGTGGATGGACTCGGGCACTGTGCTGCCGGGTTTCTTGTGCGTCGTCTCTCCCAGGTCGATTCCGTCGAGGGCCTCTGCAGAGGACAGAGCGAGGCGGCAGGTTCAAACATGTTCTTAACATCATCACGTAGAAAACACGGCGCAGGGTTTGTGTTGCAGACTCACCCACTGACCCGGCGGTGTACGAGTCGGTCCTGGTGCGGGAACGCTTGTTGCCTTTGGTGTTTGCTGTGGAAGAAACAAGGAAATGTGTGAGTTTTTTCCTCAACAATGGCTATATTGTATTTTTCATCCATCACACAGGAAGCAGCAGCAGCAGCATTGTTCTAACCTTTTTAACTGCAGAAGAAAGAAGCTCGTTTCTAACCTTTACAAGTAGTTAAGGCCATAAACTAAGGTTCCTACTGTGGTGATGAAAATGCTTGCAGTAATTTAAAATGCAGGAGGAAACTGAGAAAGGCCTCATGGGCTTCTAACTCATGCGGGAACTGCAGGGTCAGAAACCATAAATAGTCAAAAAAAATAACATAAAAACATGTGCTCTGAATAGTATTTTCAGAAACCAATTTTCATGATTTTATAACCGTTTTTAATTATCAAAATAAATGCCGACAAATGATGTATGACAATAATTATGTGTTGAAATATAAATATAAAATACTGCCCCTCATTTAGAGTAAAACTGATGAATGCTGCTCGTCTTAAGGGAAGCCAGACAGTATTAGCTGAGAAGGTGTGCCAGAGATATTCATTCACTTTTGCTCACTTGAATTGAACCAACGACCTTTAGACGTCTACACCACTCCTTTAAACGTTTCCTCTCCCAAATACGAGCCAAATAGATTTTCATTCTACTACTTGGAGCGCGCTTTAGTTTTTTAGCCCCGTCTGATTAAATGTAATGCTTCAAACTCTCAACCACTTCAAAAAAAAAAAGGAGTTTCCACATCAAGTGGAGTCACCCTCGCAAATGTATTCTTGTGGGCTGAACCTGTTCACGTCCAGTTTATTGTTATTGTCAGGTGATGCTGCCGTGGTTCCTTCAGTCTGCCACGTGAAATATGTCGGTCGTCTGTGCTCCTTTATGCTGAATGTACCGACGGTGAGCAGCTGATGATCTCTTACTGTCCATGAGCCTCCAGTTGAGCAGCGGGTCGTAGACGAAAGCCTCCAGCACGGCCATGACGCTGTCCCGGTGCTCCCTCAGCACCTCCATCACTGTGTGGCAGGTGATCCGGTAGTTACCGTCCAAGCCCGTCACCTGAAGCATAATCAGACGTAAACCGATGGACACAAACCTCAGGAGCTTTGTGTTTGCACGTTAAAGAGATGTCAATGTATCTGGGAGTGAAGAGCAGCATCCGATGTGGTGTTTAGAGGTTTGGTGGAGGTGCAACTCTGTACTATGTAGTTACATGCTTGAATTTCTCTTTTTAAAAGCTTTTTAAACATGCTTTTAACTCTAAAAACCTCTCCAGTTGTTTAGGAGGTTTTTTTTATTTATTTTTTTACTTTTATTCCTTTTAAGACAGCCTTCACACAGTCATACTCACACTATTACAACAGTGTTTATCACAGCACAAGAGTTACATACCTCCATGGCGTTGGTCAGCATCCTCGTCAGTCTGAATGGGATCTTCTCAGGGAACTTCTCTCTGGTCATGGCGACCTTGTGAAGGATGCAATGGGGGTCCGTCAGTCTCGGATAAATCAAAAACATAAATTTGTGGATAACGCATTGAAAGAAAAATCTCCTCTCACCTCAAAACAGTCTCCAAAGTCAATGTGGAGGATCTTGCCACTTAAGCGGTCCAACATCAAGTTGGAAGGATGCCTGGAGAACAGAAATATCTCTATGTTAATGTCTTATGATATCATAACAATGTGTTCTTTTGGATGAGAAACTCACCTGTCACCCAGTCCGAGGATGTAGCCCACCATGGACATCACAGCCAGGGAGCGGGTGTAATTGGTCCTCCTGTCGAACCACACCTGGAGGAGAGATGACATTATGACAACCTTCAACCAGAACAGTGCGGAAAATGACATTGAAATCTCTTGCAGGCTGCTCAACGCCTCTTTCCAGACTCTGTCACGCGCACAGCATCAGGAGCACGAGATATTATTGCTTCTCAAAACGGATTCAATTTGAAGGGTTTGTTTGTTTGTTTGTTGGGTCCTGTGAAGTCAGTGGTTTGAAAGTGGGACACACAATCCAGAAAACGGATTCTTCAGGGAAACCATCACTTATATTTTTCTGTATTTCCCAAAAATAATTAGAAACATCCGAGACTGGATACACTTAACAAAGTGTTTCCTCTGCATCAACTGAAAACCTTTCCAAAAATGACCTGCCAAAAACGTTGATTTTATAGATCTGCATGTTTTGAACATTCTACCAGAGAACCTCTGGAATGTGAGAAAGGATGCTGGAAAGATCAAGGACTCTCAATCATCCTCCGCTGAGCATCTCACCTCAGAGCTGGGGCTCTTCAGCCACAAGAGCTTGGCCAGGTCGTCTCCGGCCGTGTTGTTGACGGCGTGTTCGAACACCTCCACCTTCTCCATCAGCGTCAGGTGGTCGTAGTCTGGGGCCATCTGGAGTAAACAAAGCCCATTACACATGCAGACGTTGAATTCCAATAGAACGCTGCGAGTTCAGACACGATTCAAGGCATTAAACTTTTTCGAAGCCAATTACAAGTGAAGGATATTGGATTCTGCGTTTCAATTAAAAATGAAAATGAAAACTACAACTTGTTGGTGCACAAATATGAAGTCACCAGAGTGATCCGAATGTCATCACAATGGACGGAGTCTGATATCATTTTAGTTTCCAGGACAAACGCAATTTCCAGAAGATGATTAAAATACTTCAATGTTCATGTTTAATATGTTGACACGTCTAAATGATCTTTGCTTTCTGCTGGATTTCACCTTTAATAAACTAAACTTCAGTTACTGTATGATGTGCTTTTGATGCCAATATATTATTGAATGAATACGAGATCAAATAAGTTGATACTCTCCACACTGAATGTTTACTGTCTGCGTTATAACCTACAGTGAAATTGAATTAATTCAAGTGAAATACTGTTAAGGATTCAACGTGTTAATGTAACTACAGCTAAGAGGTTGTGTTAATACTGAAATATAAACTGGTTCAGGTCATAGCGAATGAGAAACTAGGGGGAAGGCAGGTCCCACTACACTGAGGGTCCTAATCTGATGAAGGAAAAGGCTTTAGTAACTTTGTATGTGTTTGCCCTGAAGGTGTGTACAACAGCTGAGTTCCCTGTGAACCTGAGGCAGAAGTGAAAACAACCAGAATAATAGTTTATATTTACTGAGCTGAAAGAAACACGGTGAAACTCCAAAAGACTTCAATCGGTCATCGTCTCACTCAACCATCTGCTTCATGATTCATCTACAACTGATTGATGGCCTGGCTGACTGACTGTTCAACTTAATATCTTGACATTTAAACGGCTTAAACCCAACACAACACATCATTAATAACACTATTAGTAGATTAAAAATAAAATCTTATTCAAAACATGCCAGCAGAAGAAAACGTGTTCACAGTGCAACTTCTATCATGGTTATTAGTTTTAGTCATTTTTTTCCTTTCCTTTCCCCACAGTTTAAGTTTTGTGTGGTTTAAGTCGACTCAAAAAGTTTTATTCCAGTCATTACATTTTAGTCTTTGTCTTATTTTATATTATTGTATTATTAGTCTTATTGAACGTTTCAGTCAATCTAACCAAAATCAATAATTTCGTCATTGAAGTCCAACATATTTTGCGTACAATTTTATTTAATATTATCTGATGGAAAAAACAGGTTGAATGAAGAAGACTACAGCTTTGCTCCTCCGAGTCGTCCTGACTCGGGTCATTAGTGATGTGCAGGTCGGTCGCACCCGCCCGGCCCGCTAGGAGTGCCAATCTGCACTGTTGTCAGGACTGAGGACAGAGACAAGAAGGACAGAGACGGTGTGTGTGTCTTACAGAGAGAGGGGGAACAGAAGGTGTTAGGTGTCGAAAATAAAGAGCGATTTTGGTGTTTTGTATTTTTTAAACAACAATTTAGTCCTGTCGATATTGCTCGTTTTAGTCATGGTAATAAAGGTTATTGACATATTTCAGTGCAAATTAACTAAATGAACACTGAATTGGACATCATCATGCCATCATCCTATTTTTTACCAATGACATTTCAGCTCCGCCTTTCTCCTGTAGCCTTGATGTTCCTTCTTCGGTGTACAGTTTTCAATCACACCACTCTCTGTAAAGCTTTTTGCACAGCGGATGTCTCGGTCTCAACCGTCTCTGCTCCCATTTGTCATCATCACTCTCACTTCCTGTGGTGACATTTTCCAGAGGGAGGATTTTGTATGTATGCGTTCTCTATGCTTTATTGGGCATTTCTGACGCGGAGATATCAGGTTAACTCAAGACAATTAAGGGCCTGTGAATGTGTTTTCATTAAAGAGTAATTGGTATTCATCTTTATAATCACTGCAAACAGACGCTTCCTCAGCTTTGATGAATCTAGTTAGTATTTAGTATCAAACGTACGCACAATTCATGAATGAGACAACTGTTGGCCCAATACAGTGAATATAATGCAAGCACATTAGCTCATCATCACACATTAATGTGTGAGCATAATTAAGATCCGTCCTGGGAATGGACTGTAATTGTTTCTAACATTTTAATACTGCTGGGCGAGGTAACTGAAACGGAGAAAACGCTGCTGTAATAATGTAAACAAACACATACGTCGGCAAATAATGTCAATTCTGTCTGTTTTCAATTAAAATGCACGAGGGACGCACTGATTTATCGGCTGATATTTGCCTTGCAGTGGGCGATTTTTATCTGTTGTGTTGCGTCAAGTTAGTGCGGACTAAATGTGTTGGTTTGTACGGATCATGGATCAAACCTGGACAGCCCGCCCAAGTAAAGTTGATGCGTGGTAAACACCGTTTGTAATTGCCATTACAAATGTAATTACATTTCATTTCACAAAACAAATATCTTTGTTGGTCTGTATAGCAGCTAAAGGGTCTTTTTTGTTTTTTTAAGAACGTTTTATTAATGTGAAAGGAGGTTATAGTAAAAGTTGTTCCATACATTTGTGCTCATTTAAAGACAGGGTAATGAAATGCTGACTGACATTATAACAGCTCCCTGGTACAGAAGGGGTTTAAATAACAGCAACAACTAAGTAATAACATCAACAATAACAAGAACATTGGTATCGGCAATCGGCTAATATGGTATTTTAAACATCGGTATCGACCAGTGCGTCCCTACTAATGGACGTTAGTGGTTCCTCACCCTGAGCATGATGCGATGTTCAATGTTGAGCAAAATCTTTTTCTTCTCCCTGTAGTCTCTGATGAGGGCGTGCAGGGTGTCACAGTGGGGCACCCAGCCAATCAGGCCCGAGTTGGTGGACAGCGGGATCACTGCGTAGCGCTGAATGCTGGTGAACCCAACACACAGAAAAGACAAACAAATGCACTATTTATTTTCAATACCTTCATGTCCACAACTGTGAGAGTATGTGTGTGTGCTCCAGACAAGTGTGAGGTGTACTGTACCTCAGAGTCTGTGTGTGTGTGTGTGTGTGTGTGTGTGTGTGTGTGTGTGTGTGTGATGATGACCGTGTGTGTACCTGAGGTTCTTGCGCAAGGACGCAGGGTCGTTGGCCAGCAGTGTGTTGACGAGACCGAACAGCTGCATGACTCTCTCGTCCTGCCTCAGGTCCTCGTGGCCCTTCAACAGGAACATGAACTCGTGGCCATTGCTGCCTGCAGAGGGCGCCACACAACACAGCGTCGATGCACCGCTCTCAGAAGGGTTGAGGCATTACATAAGAACGGCTATGTGCTTGGATTTGGCAGCTACTGGCTGTTCTCTCCAGGGTGCTCCCCTGCTGCTCTGCAGCTGCATCTCCATTACCTCCGCTTGAAGCAATGCCGAGTGACTTTTTAGCAGGCGGCAATAAATGATTTCATATGAACCCGGGCGCTCTCAGAGTAAGCTTGCTCCCCATAATCCCTCGCATAAAGGTCGCCCGTGGTTCGGAACGGCTCTCCGAAACGACAGATATGACGGGACTCTGCCATGGAAAAGAACCCCACAAACACACAAGTACATACTGAAAGTACCTTGTGAAGTTCACGTGAAGTTCTGGTGACTGCGGCCAAGGCATTTAACTCGATCAACTCACGAGGAGAGGAAAATATGTATCTGTGCACTGGATGAACTGTGACATCAACTAAATCCTCTTCAGCATCAGGAAGCTTTCAGCAGGACGGGGAGGGGAAAGTATTTAACTTATCTGAAGTGCAGACGACGTCACTTTATTGTTCCACTATCTTGTACCGTCCTCGGTATTCTCAGCAGACCACACTACAATGATTTGTACCAACACTGGAATTATCATACCACCTTCAATGGAGTTAACCGATACATCCGGTGGAACGAGTTCGACCGAGTCGCTGCTTTATCCTCCGTCTGCTCCTAATGACAATCTCAGTGAGCAATGTATTGTGTGTCACTGGGGAGACCGAGCGCCGACAGTAAATCCAAGCGGCCCGTAGTGGGTGACAGGTCTTAATCTGAAGTCGTGCTCCAGGGGGTCAGTTGATTTATTGGCCATCGTCTTTTACAGAGTGTGTTGTGTAACGCTGATGGAAAACGTCAGAACGAGGTACATTGTGGGGTAGAAAAGGAGTGAAGTGGAGCGAACCATTTGTGATTGATAATCTGAGGATTGGGCTTCTAGACAAGGTGACTTTATAGTGCCGTGCCATTTTAGAAGCACCTCGGAGTCGTATTTCACAAAGCAGAGCAGGGCATTAAATGTCAGAATTACTTATTTTATGTATTCAAATTAATGCCAGTGGACGGTGTTGGAAGGATTACTGACAAATCGATCTGACCTGCATGCACCATTTTTCTCCGGAGAGAAAATGGCAATACCCGTGACTCACGACGTGAACTCCCTGTCAATTGAGTTTTAAAAAAGTAGTTTGTTTTGGGGGGTTTTGGTGGTGATTGAGATTAATTTTGTAATAAATAAATAAATCACAGGTTTAATCTTGCTTCTGTTTGTAAAGAAGCTTTTTATTCTGGTGTATTATCCACAAACAGAACTTTGCCACGACTGATGAATTCAAAATAAATAGTGGCCTTGGAGCTGTTTGGGTAAAGACTCTATGAATATTGAATTTTCTCTAATGCGATGGCCCACGCCTGCTGAAAGCATACAACTACAGATGTTCTTCAATCTATTTTCCTAATATATTGGGTTCAGAGCCACAAGGCCTGCGCAATTTCCTCCTAATCTTACCCATGATGGTGAGTTTGCGTGGGCGCTGCTTGGAGGTGATGACCTGCAGGGAGGCGGCGATGGACTGGATGCGGATGATAGGCTGGTTGGGGTCATAGGTGCCTGGTACAGCCAGCTCCAGGTCCCGGCACATCAGCAGCTTTGGAGACACATATTGTAGCTCCAGGGAGGTCAGCTGTGGGGAAAGTTGATGAGGTGGAGATGTTAGCACAGGACTAGGCAATTAGTTTGTTGTGTAACTACAAAACAAAAAAGCACTGATACAACAGCTCCTGCCAACAGTTTTAAAGACACTGGCCCGTATCCAAGTTAAGGTCTTATGTGCAAAAAGTTGTTTATATACCACCTTTAATAAATCACTCTGTAGCATTTCACTGTCCACGTATCCATCAACAGATGTCCCCTCTGCTTGTCGGCATTCAGTCAGTGATTTAAACCGCATTGAATCCATTTAAATGCTTTTACAGTTGAATGTATGGTTACCTCATCAACCCGCTGTGGATCTGCTGTTTGGATGCATCCTGCAGAGGGTTTATTTCCCCGTTAAAGCCCGGAGGGGGAATAAAATGCTCCCAGCATCTTATTATGTCGCTGTGTATTTCATGCTGCTTACTGTAACGTCAAAGCAGTAGGGCATCCCCCCCCGACAGCGGGACCACCCAACAATGTCAGATAGTATTGCCGTCTCCATTTGCTATGTGAAGCAAGAGCTGTTGAAATGTCGTTCTGTCACGACGCAATGATCGCTGCGAGGAACGACATCTAGCACTTAAATTTCACCTGTGGAGATAAAGTTTAAGCCCCTCTCCTCATGACTTAGCAAACTGACTTTGAGTAGGTCGCCAAAGCAAATGGCTAACAGCCTGTGTGAATCCAGATATGGATACGGTGTCTCCATGTGAAAGCTTTTCTGCATACAGATCATTATGGGAATATTAATGTGCATATTAGCATATCCATATGTCTGGGATATAAGAGTGTTTATAAGAGCATTTAGATACCAAGTGTATTAAAATCTTTGGTGAGGCAAAAGGTAGTTTAATTATCAAGAGAAGAGCAGTCTGCTTTTAAAAGGAGCGATGCTTTCTCATGATGCTCTGCCATTCCTCTTTGACGTCCATCATCCCTCTGAATTCCCTTTACAGACAGTACGTGCGCAAATTTACCTGCTGCCATGAGATCAAAGAATGAGTCGTGACGTAAAAGGCAAAAATATATCTCATCACACCCGATGGACATGTGAATGCAGAGCTGGTGGGATGTCAGCTCTACTTTTACCGGGAGCCTTAGAGTCTTCTCTCTCCTCTAGGATTAGTTTTTTTAAGAGTACGACTGATTCAGTGCTCTGTGACTGCGTAGTGTCACTCACCTGTTGCAGCTGTTTGGAAATGCGTCTGAACACATGGTAGTAGAGGTCCCAGGCCTGGGTCAGGTCTTTCACGTTTCCAGAGCGCATGTACTTCCTGCACCAGTCCTGAGCCTCCATCAAGTCCCTGCCGTAAGCCTGTGGCATAAAGTGAGACAAACGCACGCTGTCCTAGTACAATGACTCATTCAACTAAACCAAAAATGGTTTGCCAAAGCGGGACTATAAAACTGAATGTCACGGCATTAAACATCACTGCTCCAACTTGATTAATCCAGGGTTTTTCAGTAAGTATTTTGTTTTTAATAGCGCACATCTGCAAAAGGCAGCCTGAATGGAAACATTCAGAGTTAGGGTCACTGGTATGACTTATGGCTGTGAAGTAAATAGTCCTGTGTACAAACTCACAGTCATTGTGAGGCGACTAAATATACATAGTTCATTTTACAATGCCTGTAAAACATATTCATCTGTTGTTTTACGTTTTCGATTTACAGTGTGTTAATGACACTTTTTTTTTTTAGACTAATCAACAGAAAAGATTAACGCGAGAGTGAAAACAAATCTCTGCAAACTGATGTAATTGAAGTTTACAAAGCGGTATTTACTTTTTCCACATATTGAGAACTAAAATCAGGAACTTAATTAGGAACACAACATTTGTATTTGAGTTTTTATAACAACAGTTTAAAAAGAAATTTGTGGCGTAATTTGTTGAACACAACAAGACTGTCGTGCAACTTTTTAATCTATGTCGCACGGGGGACATGCAGAGGCTTAAGTTTGTGGTGTAAACTCGAAATTCAACCCCAATCTGAGATGGCACGCACCTGGTTAAAAGAGGTCTCTTTGAGGGTCTGTGGTCCCCTCTCCATCATGGCATGTAGAGGCTCCAGCACAGCAAACATGCCCTTGACGTTACGCTCGCCGAAGTAAAGACGCGACGCCTCTTCAAGGCCCTCGTGCCACATCTCGTGCCACAAGATGGCCACCCGGATAAGCTCCTCACTCACCTGGATGAAGGAAGATGAATAAGGTCAGACTGATACTGCCCCTCCAAACTAAGGGGTATGAGATATCAGGCATCTGGTCTGCATGGGTATTATCTACATAATATCTACATTCAGGCATTCTTTTCATTTCATGTTTACAGCAGAGTGCACGTTAGAGGCAGAGGAAGAAGTTCAGATTTTATGATACAGATTGATGCACATCTGTAACGCTGCCACTTTAGTTTTTTATGGGACCAAAGACTAAACATGAATGTGAAACAGAGAGATGGAGGAGGCAACGAGCAACTGACACATTTATTCTGCAGGCGCAAAACAGACAAACAGAAGTTTTACCCCTCAAGAAACGACCTTTTCTAAGTAAAGGGTGAAAATAATTTTAATGAGTAATGATAAGCAGCAATAATTAAATTCCTTTACCATGATGGCCTGTTGGACCAGAGCGTTGCAGTGTTCGCACATGTTCTTCAAGATCTTGTTAGCAGCATTGTGGCGGGCTGTGGTGGTGGACTTGGAGGCCACGGTTAGTGGGTAGATCAGAGCCTGGGAGGTGAACAGAGAGAACAATCCAACACTCACCGAACGTACCGCTTTAAGTGACCACAAAAGGCGCGTTCTTGGTTCTGTTCTGAAACAGCAGTATGCGTGAGCAGACTTACTTGGGGATGATACCGCCCGATGTCTGTAAGCAGCTGGTGGATGAGGCGGCCCACCAGGGCTCGAGGAGTGTCAATTCGAGCGATGAGCTGAGGGATCACCTGCACAGGCAGAGACATAATGGAATAAAACCTCAGTGACCTGGCTTTATCTGTGTAATATAAAATACAGCATCGACGCCACAAGAGCTCAAATCAAAAGGTTTTTTAAAAATCTTTTCTTTTGATACATTTTTGCCATGTCCAAACCTTTATGCATCGTTGATAGGGATTCCTTTAACACACTTCTTTATCTCTAGGCTAACTCCTTTTGTGTGTGTGTGTGTGTGTGTGTGTGTGTGTGTGTGTATGTGTGTGTGTGTGTGTGTGTGTGCGCGCGCGCGCATGTATTACCTGCAGCCAGGTGTCTATTTGAATGGTTTTGATACCCTCCACCAGGGCTTCGTTCACTTCAGGCCAATGGCCGTAGTCAAACCACAGAGTCAGAACCCTGAACAGAACAAAAAGCAGTGCCTTGTTATTAAGGATCATGACACGGTGCAGTCACAATAAAACCACTAGAGGTCCTCCCATCCCCACGCACCACTTGTGCTAAGGGTGTCCATGAACACAGGTGCTGTTAGCTTGCTTGGACTACTCACGCTTCAGTCACTCAACTCACCTGAGTGTGTCCTGCAGGTTATTGCCTCTGGAGAGGGAAATGGAGCGGAAGAAACCTTGTACAGCAGGAACTGTGTACAGGAGCAGTGTCTTGGAGAGGTCCTGAGGAGGGTCAGCAAACAGCAGATGCTTCATGCAAGAAAAGAAGCTATTAGCGAGAAGGTATTGTACTGGTGTCAAACATTTATGGAGATGGCGAGGTAAATGTACTTGTGTAGCGCTTTTCTAGTCTTCCGACCACTCAAAGCGCTTTAACACTACATGTCATCATTCAGCCATTCACACACACTGATGACAGGGGCTACCATGCAAGGGGCCACCTGCCCATCAGGACTATCTAATCATTCATACCCATCCGTACGCCGCAGGAACAATTTGGGGAGTCTTGTCCAAGGACACATCGACATGGACTAGCGGAGCCTGGGATCTGCATCAGTATTTCTACCTTGGTTGGACTTGGAGTGCTGGGAGAGGAGAAGAGCACCTGTAGGCGGGGGTGAAGAGGGCTTAATTCTCTGAGACTCTCACCTCATTGACCTTCTTCTGTCCCGGTGAGGGCACAGGACTGTGGTCGGTGCTGTCAACCTCGCTGTCGCTGTTGCTGGCTTCGCTATTAGCGCTGGCAGCGCCAACGTGCCGCGGCTCGTCCCGTCCATTGGTCTGGTGTTTGTAGTGCAGCACCGCCTCGAAGTTCATCACCGCCCAGGCGTGCCAGGCCTGCGGACAGACGACACAAACTGAGTGAAAAAGGATAAGAGGTGGTGACTGGAAACAACTTGCATGTGCTTTGTGCATGATGTCATTTTCCAGTTTACTGAGGGACAGGGGGGGGGGGGGGGGGGGGGGGTGATCACAATAAACGAGCCGCACACAGGCAGAAACGAAACATGATTGGTTAGAGGGCAATAGAATGGGTTCCAAAGTTATCCTGCTGACACAGCTGGGGTTTTAGTCCGGCTACAGAGAAGTCAAAAGTGAAAGGTCAGAGTTAAAAGGGAGACACTGACCTTGTACCAGTTGCGGTCATGCTCGGTGGAATGGCTGTAATACTGCAGAACCTTGGGGATGGTGCTCTCGTTGATGCCCTGCAGACTGAGCTGCCACTCCCCCAGCTTCAAGAAGCACCTGCACAAAGGAAAGGGATAGATAGAAAGACAAGAGGGGGACAGTTCAGCCAAGACTATCATTTAAATTACACTTTGCCCGACCTGTTGGAAGATAGATTGTTTGCCTTCTACACCAACATTTACAAAAACTGCACGCTAACAATGAAGTGGTACCCGACCAATGAACCTCCTATGACCAGCTTCGTTTCTATAAATGATAATCAGACTTGCTGACATGTTCTGGCATTCAACAGAAAAACAGTTACTGAGGTCAGAGGGCAATGCTGTTCATAGAAGCTCTGCAACAAGAACTACATCAATGACTACGTGACAACATACGAGACAACGAAGAAACGTCAGCAGGAGTTTAAAACCGTGCTTATTGTCGTCATTGCTTCTGGAGAGTTGGCAGTGAGCCGGATACAACAGTTTGATGTCACGCAGGCATTTATCAAAAGCATCGCTACTAAAGGCAGCAAAGTGTGTTCATCTGCTGAAAGGTTCTGGGATCACAGCCGGAGACTTTCAATTGTCCAAACATTTTTTTTCCTTTAATTTAAACCGACTGTGAGCTTTGTGGCATTCTGAGGAGGACTTAGCTCTATCCGTCACCCTCACACACACACACACACACACACAAACAAAATCACACAGATGCTTACAGGCAAATAGTAACACTAGCCGTGTTTGGAGCGGCCAAGACGTATAACTCACACACAACTACACTAAACTGAGCAACTGGCAAGCGCTGCATTGTGGACCCATCCACCAGCAGCCTGAATACTGTCTGCAGAGCACCTACGATGAGTTTCTTCAGGAATTGCGTGGTTGCCTCTGAGTGCTTTTCCATGCGAGCGCACAGTCTGGCTTCAGCGCGTCCATGCCAAACTGTTTCCGTAAACTGTTAGCAGGTTGAACTTTTGGGGAAGAGGCTGGAGGAGGCCGGGGTGTTTGGGGACCTCTGAAAAACATGTTTGTTTCGAACGGCGACGGCAAGGGTCATTGATCTCTAGTAAAAAACGGCGCTGAAAATTCCACTGGATTCTTTGGGGAGAGAGTGGAGGCGTCCACGTGACTGTGCGGATGCGAGCGTCTGACTGAGCGGTCCAGGTGTGCTCCATACCACACGGCCGACCTGTATTTATGAAAGTGTGTCAGCACGTCTGGAGAGCACCCGTCCTGACTGACATTATACAGGTGTTTTCCCCCCTACATGCATTCCTCAGACAGTCACGCTTTTTCACGATGCAAAAGTCAGAAAAAAAAAAAAGAAAAGAGAAAAAAAAAAAAAAAGCCCCTTCTGCCTGTTGTCACGCTTGTGTGCTGCCATGTATGATTCATGAGATGGGCGGCTGCACATGACTGGCGTGTGTTTGTCCACAAGACCTGAAGAGACTACTGTATGATTTACTGTACATAGGATTATAGCTGTCTGCTGCCAGGACACACTTTGTACTTGTTTTGAGTCGTTTGACCAACACGATGCTACAAAAACAACTATCACACACCTAAATGAGACAGCTTACGATATCCTCCTCAAATATTTTCATGAGCCCACAAGAGCATGCAAACAACCTCTTTAAGACTTTGAAGTCATTCCCGGCAATTTGGGGGAGAATAAGAAACTTTCCATTCTCTAATCCCCCAAAATCAGCATCTGAGAACACATGGTAGCTATTTAAATGTCACGTTTAAAAAAAAAAAAAAAAAAATCCGGTGTTGTGTTGACAACTGCTTGAAACAGACTCCAAACAGCTTCTTATCCCACAGCGAGGCGATCCCAGTGGAGAGGTGCCAAGACTGTGCCAGGGCTGTCAGCTGAAGAGCACAACACCCGGGTGAGGGGAGATGCAGGTGCAGACACACCCGGTCCTTTTAACACCTGTGGGACAAACTGCACAAACGGGATCATTTTTTTGAGACGTTTGAGGGGAGACATTTCCGAGAATCTGGGCCGCTTTGAAAAAAAGACCATGGCGCGCCAGCGGTCTAGCAGGAAAGGTGCTAAGCCGCATTGGGTCACGCTCATAAAAAAGAAGCAGAACGCACCGTACACGACCCTGTGTTTACAACACGAGGGCAGAAAATACATGAGGTTACTTTTTCCTGACTGACGCGTGTTGCGTTGTGTGTTTTCTCCATCGTGCTGGAGTGGGTGTATGGAAGCTGGCACAGAGGCACAATCTGAGATGTGATGCTGCTGAACCCCAGCTAAATGCATGATGACCCATTGGCACTACCTCATGGTAAACTTGACCTCCTCTCAGGAGCTTCACCGGTGATATTTACTGGAGTCGGTCGTATCTGTGCATCCGACTGAAGAGAGTCAGTGAGTTTTCTTCAAAGCACTCAATGTTTTAAATCTATCTTAGTACTTGTAATAGCTTGATAAGAAGAACTTTACATGTAATGCTACAACATATTAGTTTCAACATTGCTCCCCTCGTCCTCTGTGATGGGGACTCAACGGCTCACTGTATTGTAATATAACTATTATCACTTTCCTTTACTGGTGACGTTTCTTCGTGAGGTTAGCGGATGAAAGCAGCAGGTGCTGAACACTGCTCACTGTCTCACAAACCACCAAGAGGAGTTTCTCAGTTATTTGTCTACATTCACTGACTCCACTCACACATGCTGCTTCTGACTGATCTCCAGCTCGTGTTTACTCGATGGCAACATAGTTTATAGATGCCCCTTGGTTCTTTTCAAATGCCTTTGACCACAAGAATGTGCAGGTGGTACTTATTAGTCTCTGCCTGAATCGAGACATTCTAATGTCAAAACTACTTTGTGGTTATGTAAAACTTAAAAGATTTTAGATTTTGTGAAGCATCTCTCTCCAGAACAGTCCCCCGAATTAAGGACTTGACTCAGTTTTGGGGTGAGCCTTTGAGATCAAAGCTAATTACACCAGAACTTCATTTGTTTTGCGAGTTATTTTAATGAAATGACAGTGAAAAATGTCTGGGATTCTATCTGCATTTTGGGGCCATCCCTACGGAAGCCTTGAGAGCCAGGTGAGAAACAGAAATGGTGCCCCATTTTCCAAGTCTGATCCAAATCATTTTTCTTCTGTGTTTATGACTTAAAAATAAGTGGAAAAAAAGAATAAGGAATCAGGATAATCAGGGCAATCTTTTTAAGTTACTAGTTGTTTTTTCAGTGAAACGGCTGGGGCAAACTTTTTTAGGTTTCTTTCTTTTCATCTGTGAAAACAAGTGAAAAGGTGACGTTTCTTTTACAAATGTTTATGTATGTTTAGCTGTAATACTAATTGTGTCCACAAGAGGCTGAAATGCACCACTACCCCATGTTCTAAATAGGACTGAAAGCATTCATGTTTTCTTCCGGGTGAGTTTTAATTTCCCCATGTACTCTAGACATAAGGTACATATACTTTGTGTCAACAAGTTAAATTAAAACTCACCTCGTCATGAATGCTTTAAGTCCTATTTAGAACATGGGGTAGCGGTGCACTTGAGCCTCTTGTGGCCGAAATGAGTATTACAACTACACACACTTAAAGAAATGATCCTGTCAAAGAAAATTTAAAACAAATCACCAGTAAAAGCATTTTCCAACCACCTGTTTAAAAAAAAGATGTTACTTAGAAAAAATTATCTTTTTTTCTTTATCAGGACTTCCGTACATCCATCATTAAAAACTGAAAATGTCTGTACGGGCATACAGACACTTGATATCCACCATAGTTTGTTTTTTGACTTGTCATACTGGAGTAAGAAAAGCACAGGTCTTACTAATAAAGTTAACGATGGCTCTGCTCTATTGTCCCAGTAAGTAGCCGTTGACACCTGTGCTTTTCCTACTGTGACATGTGAAGGGTTAGGGTTTCAGAAAAAGGCAGACCTGGCCATCAGTTTGTGGAGCTCCTGCTTATGCTGCTGGTCCTCGGCAGCGATGGCGTGCTGGGCTTGCTGCTGCATCCCTTGCACAAAGTGCTGCATGTGCTGGAAGGCATCGATCTGGAGAGACACAAAGCAAAAGGCAGGTAGAGCGTCACCAAGAGAAACACTCTCGTCTGTCGGGGTTTTGGTTTGTGACAAACGGTGAACAGACGGTGCTAAATTGACGAAGACACTAAGTTGTCACACTCGATATTTATCTGTCTGTCCTGCCAAAAGTGACGCACCTATATGCCATTTGTTATCATCATCTTACTGCTCTTACAGAGCCGACGGTCAGTTTAATGCTGGACAGCTGGAAGCTTATATAACAGCCAGGACGACTGTGACGCTGCAAAGTAGAGGCAGCCGTGCCCAAATTTGGGATGTCGTCCACAATGGAGAAAATGTGTCCTTTACAGATGCGTGTGTGTGTGTGAGTGAGTGTGTGAGTGTGAGTGTGTGTGTGTGTTTTAATATACTCCGATTTTTCTGGTGAGCAGTGCAGCTGGTCCAACAGCAACGCTTATGCTCACACTTACGTAAGTCCCCTAATGAGACCTGCGCTCTGGAGCCATAAACACTATTCAACACTTGGCAATAAATGCCGGTGTGTTTGTGTGTTCGAGGGGACAAATGGCACAGGGCAGAGCAGTTCAATCCCAGGCTGCTCCGGTGACACCTGCAGTGTGCCGTTAAGTCACCACTGCTGGTAGTTGGGAGTTTGGCGGGTGTTCTTGTGCCGGACGCTCGGCCACAGAAAGCACAGCTCGTTCAGAACAAACATTTACGTTTATTATTAGCGCTAATATTAAGTGAGGCTTACTTCGTCCACTGTTGCCATGGATACAAGAGAATAAAAACAATATTGACCGAAACGTAACAGCCGAGTGTGTTTTACTGATCGACCCAGGCTTTTAATAGGAAGATCAAAACCTCTCAGAAGTTACTAAAGACTGAGCGTTTTGTAAGATGCTACAGGATTCTAATGAATGCAAATTTAACCAAACTCCACACTGCAATGTCTGAAACACGGTAACAATGTCTGTCAAATCAGAAGAACACTTGCAAATCTCACTAATCACAATACAATAAATCATAATCGTCTACCCGGATGAACATTTTAAAAGGCCAGTTCCCTCAGAAGATAAAGCTGCTGTAAGAAAATATACTCAGTAAATGAGACCTCTGGGAGTCTAACTTATAAAACAGTGCAAACTAAATGTGAACATACGTGCAGAGGAGGAAATGCACGTACGCCAAAACATATTCTGATTTAGAAAACCTTGTGTACGCCTGCCAGTACGCAATATCCTTTTATAAATCACAACCTGTAAATGTGCGCAGCTGGTTCATCCTCACACACGCCCACATTCAACCATAAATGGTCAATGTAAAGCACCTGATGAATGAGGATGAGCCTGCTGATCATGTGGTTCTCTACAGCGAATAACAGCAACTACCGAGAGAAAGAACACTCATTCCCTCCTGATTCTTCCAGTTACGCAGCCCTAACAGAGGATCTATGGCGCAGCAGAGTGTCACCGCAGTATTTATATGTTTACAGCGATCAGACAGTTTGCTTCCAAAATGGTCGCTACAATGGTGGTGAAAGTTTGCCCGGTGAAGTGAGTGGAGGTGGTGTGTGTGTGGGTATTCGCGGTTGCTCCGCGGATACCCACATCGGATAGATGTTTACAGTCTGTGTTCAGTATGCTGGAGTGTAATGATTCCTCTCACATGTAATTCCTACAATCTGGCTTCCATTCATCAACTTTCTCCCTCTATCCAAAATGTTCACATGTTTCAGGTGCGCACATTCTCCCGTCAAGTTTGTTTTTATAGATCACAACTTTTGCGTGGGAAGTGGCGACGCCTCTTTCAGACCACGGTTATAAATGAGACCCCAGAACTGTACCCAGGTAAATACAGACGTTCACAGTTTCAACATGTGTTAAGATGTCGTTTTTTTTACTGCACATTATTAATTCTTTTGTCTTGGCCACATTGATTTCTAGCTGGCGAATGCGACCCCGGCTACACCTCGTGGGTCTGTTTTCTGTAGACGGCCAACCAAGGTCATGTCATCAGCATACTTAAAAACAATCTAGAACACTTCCCATTGATCATGAATGTATTGGTAAAAAGAGTGAATAAGCACAGGAGGAAGAACACAGCCTTGTGGGCAGCCTGAGCTCAGTCTGACATGCTCCCCCTGACACAGACCCTCTGATCCAGAGAACTATCGACCACAGAGAATTGATGTTGAGATCAATGAGCCTTTTATTGAGCTAAATCCCACGGACAGAACCTTTAGGATGCATAAGGTGTTCTGTAGCTTTATTAAGCAGAGTCAGCATAGAGTCGCCTGTGCCTCTGTCGCTGTTATAAGCGAACTGGAGCGGATCCAGCGTAGTGCCCACAGTGCTGGTCCAGTGGCTGGCCAAAACTCGTTCAATTTATTCACACAATATGGAGGTTATATAGCAATAGGCCGAAGTTCATTTGGCTTATTTGCGCATTGCTTTTATGGCACAGGCCTTATTATTGAGAGTTTCCATGATTTTAGCACTGTGTCTAGGAGGGACTGAAACAAGGTGCTTGCAAATAAAACTATTTTGATTTTTGTTGTAAGTTGCTGCTTTCAAGCTTTCAAATCTTAGCAAACTATTCTAAATGTTGACTGAACCATAATCTACATGGCGGGGGGGCTATCTGAAAGCAAACTTAGACAACATAACCTTTTGGCTAGCTACCTGCATATACAACAGTGAACTTAATTTATACAAGAATTTGCAATTTAACAGCCAGTCCTCATCACGTTGAGGTTGGTTTAATGTTATGCTTCAGGTTTACTGTTTTTATATTTGGTACAAGCTTCTTTTTTTCAGAAGGCTTTTTATGGTTACGGTTACCTAAAGAGAACCGACTACACTAAATATATAATAATAGTTCTGGGAAGCTCAGTCATTGTTAACGATCATAAAACACCTCTTCCAGATCCTGGTGGGACGGCTTCATTAAGCGTGACAATACAATCACTGGGCTGGTTGCAATTTCCATTTTACGGTTTATTGGTGTTAATGTTTCTCAGGCTGTTTCCTTCACAGTGTTCAATTAATTAGCTGTTTATGTCACTGACATTCCAGTACTTTAAACCCTCACAATCTGGAAAATTGTAAACTCTGATTGTTGCCTCATGTTGCACTAAAAACTTCCATACAACAGTAATGAACATCAGAAGTCTCGATGCCCGTTGCTGTTTATCCTAAAAAAAGTAATACCTGTTTTTTCGTACAAAGACATACGGTATATACACATTATGAGCATGGTCTTAATACTATATATACTGTCAACCTACCTCATGTGTGTGTATGTGGTGCAGTCTGCACTGTATAAATTCCTTCCATGTGTACACACACTGGGCCATTAAAGCTAAATCTGATACATGATTAATATATAAGCATTGAACTAAAATGTCGACTCAACACAACATGTCTGTTTGCTCCTACCTTGCGGGCGCTCTTCCACTTGTACTTCATATAAGCGTAGGTGACGTGCGGGTGGGCCGTGGGCAGCGGGTGATCAAGTTGCTTGGAGGGGTCGACGCCCAGAAGGAGCACCAGGGTCTTATGGGCCAGTGCCTGGTGGGATGAAGAGGGCAACAGAAGCAAATGAATCGCAAGAAGGTTTATAGTTTAATTAGAACCCAGTTTTTAGGGGGCCCCGAGACAATAAGAGCTTGATAAACTTCTACTGTGATAATATTTGATTACGTTCGTTTACCAAAAGAGTAAAAAAAAAAGCAAGTAAGTCAGAGCATGAGTAAGTGCTAAAGATTTTGTGAAGACAGAAAATGGTAAATGTCATTTTTTCCAACCCCTTCTAATCACATTTCCTGCTACGTTCGACGTTGGCCAATCACATTCTGTGTGTGTGTGTGTGTGTGTGTGTGTGTGTGTGTGTGTGTGTGTGTCCGTAAACGCAAAGTGAGCAGAGAGAAAAATTGGCCAATTGTCTGCCATCCCTTGCAATCAATTAGAACAACAGTGAAGTAAAGGATGGAAAATTGCACCACTTAAAATTGTGCAGATATGCAGGCTCGGGTTTCTAAACAGTGCGATTGAGGGTGCTGTGTTACGTTCATCAGCGCCAACTTAAAACAGGTTGAAATCAAGTTAAATGTCTTGGCTGCTGTTAATGTTTGCACTTAACTCAGAGCTCAGCTTACCTCTTTCCGTTTGACAAGTCGGATTTAATCAACTCTGATTCATTCCTCCTAAATGTTATGGGACCGTAATAATCACGCATGATCGGGGGTCCGATCAGAGACGGCTGAGGGGCTTTGTACAGATATGTCGATGTACTGACCAGGCGCCCGCTCCTGCCACAGAGGCTGGCATACTTCAGCCAAGTCCTCATGTCCTCGTGGGGGCTGATGACAAGCGATCTGACCATCAGGATCCTTTGCCAGTCCTCTACGATGCGCTGACAACCCTGGAGAGAAAAGAAACACATAAAGATCACAAGGGACAGACGGTTAGATGCATTACCCTTTTGTTACTCCGCTCAAAAGAGAGCAACCTACTTGTTAAAACTCAAGAGAATGAACACATGTGAGAGAGGGGCACGGTTGAAACCCAGGGGGCTACTAATGCAAGCAGTGGTCCCTCTGTCTTAAACATGTTCACACGTGACTACACGTTCACGTGGCAGAAAAGAACATTCACAATCACAGGTCTGTATTCATACATTTACAAGCACCATTAGCTCACTTTCACGATCTAATATTCTCTCAACCCCGACCTCATTCATCATTGTGATGTAACACAGTGCTGCAGGGGGAGGCGACACTGAGTGATCCAGCTCCGGTGAACATAAGTAAGCTCTGTATAATCCGCTCTGAATGATTTGAATTTAAGACAAGTCTAGGGGGGGTAGACAAAATAATATAAATGACTGATGTTACCCGATTGCATTTACAGACACTGCTACAAGTAAGGGTCATTGTAGGCTGCATGGCAACTAGCAGCAACAAACAAGGTCTTTAAATCAGTGCTGATGTCTTTTAAACCAACAACACAGCTAACAGAGTTTCAAAGATAACACTACCCAACACATGCTTACTTCATGGCATAATCTGATTTGAAACTTGTTTGCTGTATGCCTTAGATGGCAGCAGAAGTATGTCGGGACAAGCCTTTTAGGAAGCTGTTAAAGCTGAGGCTAGATTTAAATACTTCAGTTTCTGCAGTGGGCTTACCATGACGGGATAAGAGGCCGAGTGTAGGTGAAATCTGGCAGAAGCTTTGATCAGTGATTAGAAGTTTAGTCTGGGTTTAACTGTATGAGACCACTGACATCATTCTGCTGAGAAGCGATGAGGAGGTGCCAAATTAGCCGGTTCAAGCAACTTGATTGAAAAGAACAGCCGATATCATCGGAGCGTCATGGTGGACCAAGACGTGCACCATGAAATCGCAACATTCTGGGTTTGAATCCAGCTGTGGATCATCGTCATCTCCCTTTCTTTCTCCCAACATTTCCTGTCTGTTTCTTCGATGTATACTATCGGGTAAGGGCAAACGTAGAAAAAAAAAAGATAAGTTGACAAAGAACTATGTATCATGCTGGAGAATGGGCTGAACACACAATGATATTTTCTGGTGCTAGGGGTCTCTCAATCAAAGCAATAACAAAAGACGATGTTGGGGACATTATGAAGTAGCGTGGGGTCATGGGAGTTGTTTGTTTTCACAACCATTGCCGTCATTGCGGTCAGATTTACTCAGCATGTTTATCTAATAATTTGAGATTCAGGCATTCAGGAGGTTTTCCCCGGGAAGCCGAACTATCCGCAGATGTCTCCTCCTCTCCAAAACTAACGGACCCAGTGATTAAAACCGGTAAAAACACTGAACAAAGAGGTTTCCTATTAAAAATCTGTGTTCAGTGGCAAAGGGACGTCCCGGAGGGGCTTCGAGCTGAGGTGCAGCGAACGTTTACTCAGCTTGTTTCTCCAATAACTTTAAGATCCAGACGTCCGATGACAAAATATATAGTTAAAAATAACCAAGATCTAAAAAGTGCAGCGTAAAAATGAGGCTTAAAACTGGATTAAACAACCCTGACGCACGTTCAAAGTAAATATGACGCCATTGACTGTTCCCTTGTTTAAAATTACTAAATTATTCTAGGTTAGAAAATTCTTGTAAACATTTGGGTGAAATAAACTCAACAAAATAAATAGCATAGGTCTGGTCTTTCTCAGACATTTTGATGTGGAAATGTTACATATTAGACCTTTATGATATGGAATTGGCACAGTAAAAGTGTGAGTTAAATGGTTTGAAAATGTGTGCGTAGAGGAGCGCAGCACACATGAGCAAAGGACGAGAAGAAGCAAAGAGCCTGAAATTCCAACAGGTCGTCACGGGGATAGAAGTGCAAGAACTCACTCTGACACATTTGGGGTGCAGTGTTTTCATACGCTCGCTGCCATACCTATGATCCTTTGATGAGGGAGAGACTGGCATGGACAGAAGGGAGCGGGACAGTGACTCCCAGACAGATGTGTGAGGTCAGCCTCCAATAAATCACTACAGACAGAAGAAACACCAGCTCAGGTGCCATTATGGGCTGCTCTGTTTGCCCAAGAAGACCCCTCTTGATCCTAAATACCTCCCCCAACCCACCTCCGTCTGGAAAAGGTTGAGATGTTCAAGAGTATCTTCAATTTACTGCACAGGGTTCGAGTGGGTGCGTGTCAAGGTTTCCATTCAATGGTCAAGCTAATTACACAGAAACTTTTGAAATGTCAAAAGGATATTAGTAAGAGTTCGGTGCATTTCTAACAGCTGGGCAGGAAAAGACAAATAGAATCGCCCTGGGCTGCAGCGAGGGCAAAGGATGACGCAGGTTTTGGGAATTTCCAAGATGCCAGTAACATCTGAGCAGGATATGAAGGACAGGAACGCCAACAGGCAGAGAGGGTAAGCAGCATTATAAACGCCATATTAAACCGAGCAGCTTGGATGCAATGTTATCAGGAATGGTGCGTCACAGATCGATGGCTTCTCAGTTTTTCTGCCCAACTCAAAATTCTTCCCTCAACGTGCACATACCAGGCAGAGGCTCTTTTTCCAGACAATCACATCTTGAAGGCCAACATGGAAACGATGAACTTGAACAGTATCATCTTGGATCGGATGGCATTTGTCTCAAATGTCAAAGACTTGGCGGGCGGCACAGTTTTCCTCAACCGCTTGCGCATTTGTGGTTCTTCCACACGTCCTGCTGTCTCATTTAACAACACGTACAACACTGTAATTCATAATTAACATAGATCATAATAGTAATCATAATCAGACTCAGGAAGTTTGGATGGGGTTTTTTCTGAATATTCCTACAATGGTCATTTCATGCAGGCGATGGCAAGTAAGGGTGCCGCTGAATGATGTATATTATTTTCTTTAGTGTGTAGGTTCTTTGGGGGGAGGGCAGTTATATTTACTGAGCTCATGATTCACAAGCCCTTTCTTTTACTGTATGTTCCAACTCTCACGTATGGTCATGACTTTCAGTTAATGTAAAAAACGATCCGAACACGGGATCTGATATCACTTTGTCATCATCCAACTTACACTAATATAAGTGACCTGCTATGTGAATGGAATCAAAGGTGAACGGGTGGTTCACATGCTGCTGCTGCTGCCGACTGCATTCAGTGGGCAAATATTAAAAAACTCATTACGGCACAAGATCACCTCATTTCTTTCATGATGAGAGAGATGATAACAGAGATAAACCCCACAAATCACATTTGGCCACTTGTGGACAGTGTGCTAAAAACATTTAATATATAAAAAGATGTAGATTTTCTCTTCTCATTTCTTTTATTTGTTTCTGGAGACAAATGGACTATTTTGGAGAGATTGTAGCTAGCTTTGGCTGCATGTGGACCATATCTTTGACTTAGTTAGCACCCACCTTCATCTGAAGTTTGTTCAAGCACAGTAAACTTACCAGAGCCCAACATGATACCAGAGCCCAACATGATTCTGCTTTTACAAATATACTTCAAAATGTAGAAATAAACACCCAAATCTATCAAGCGGTGAATCCGTACTAGCTGAGGTATTAGTATGTATGTATGGCGTCTGTCTTGTAATGTTTCCCATTAGTAACAGTAGCCTTTGCAACAGCTGTTTCACATTTGTAGTTGCACACATGAGTGTGTCTGTGTGTGTGTGTGTCGGTCTATCATACACTGCAGTTACCTGAAGCCTCTCCCACCATGTTTCTCTAATGATGTCCCTCCTCTCTGGCACCAGCTTATACTGGATCACCTCCTCGAGCTCTGACAGCATCTGGGACGACACCATGGCCTGGAGACCAAAACACACACACACATTAATTCTTATCCACACGTTCATTAATTAAATTTACCTTCTGTGCAATATTTTATAAAAGGATCATTAAAGCTTGTAAATTGATCAGAATCTACAATTAAATGCATTCAGCATGCCACTGGACCTTCATCGAGTGGTTAAACTGCAAATAATAATGCTTTTTGACTTCTAAAGAAGCTAGATCAGAGACTTAAACTTTTCATAAGATTGTGATGCCGTGGCATCATCCCTCTGCACATGAACGCTATGAAAAATGAGATGGTCCTCTGAAGCCAAGCACTGAATATTTTTGTCTAACTCACTTACCCCGTAGGCTCGACTGTAGCTCTCTCCGGCCATGGCCGTCAGCTCCGCATCCAAGAGGTCTCTTGCTTTGTCAATACACTACATGAAGAATAAACAATAAAACATTTACAGTGTGATCTTTTAATGAAATGAATGTCTGCCTGAATGTTGCACTGATGGTGCAATTGTCAACTAGCTTCTGAAGCCGCAGCACATCCTTGACATGAGAAAGAAGGTTTAATCCATGACCTAACTAAGTTGCCTACCCAAGATACTCTCAGTAAAGCTAACAAATAGCAGTTTCCTCAATAACATTTGGCGAACACGACCCCAGCATGTACACATAACACAATGTCACACCGTCCAAAAAAACGTCTCGCATCAGGACCAGCCGGGATTGGACCAAACCCAGGGAATAAAAACACCTTGTACAAAGTGTACAAAGGCACGTTATTGCTCGCTGCTCGCACCCTTCTCATTTAAGTCGAGCCAACAGCGACACATAAATGCAGCGAGGACTAGAACACCAGCTTGTTTAGCAAAACTGGTTTGATGCAAAGCTGAGTGCCAAGTGTTTTATGAGAGGAGGGAAATGAACAGTGTGAAAGCTATGCAACCGTGGTTGTGGATGTCAAATGTATCTTTAAAAAACAGCCTGATTTTGCACGCCCATTCGGCGACAGGGAGAGGGGTTTGAGAATAGGGATTGAATAAAATAGGGTTAGTCATGGTTCCTTCCAGGACAGTGATGCAAATTCCCCAAAATGCTTTCATGATGTTTAACCGGCTCACACAGTACATTCATGCCCTAAAAATGTTTTTTTGGGTGTATTACCGTATATTACCGACTCATTGGTAAACTCAGTTCCCTGACTTTTCGTAACAGGACTACACTTCTCCAAACAAGTACACAGCAGACATTCCATCAGCAGGGAGAACCCTGAGGGGTGGAAAAAAAACACAGCAGCCGAGTGAACGACCCGATCCAGAGCAGCAAAGGGGACAAACAAGGACACAGGTACTGTGGAAGAAAATGTGCTGATTTCTCGGGCTTCCACAGCCAATGTTTTTGGGAACTGTTATTAGTGGGAAGGTAAAATGAGGGAGTTTGACTGAGGAAACTCTCTGAGGCCGGCGCACACAGCTGTTTCAGAACGACTCTCACCAATCTTTTTTTTTTTTTTTTGCGGGGAGGGAAAGAAGGAATGGCGTGCCGAAACACCTCTTCAGGCATGCACAACTAGAGGAGGGGTTGTGGGAGGGCGGCTGGGACGAGGTGACAATGAGGCTGCTTCTTTACAGCCTCCCCTCAGTTATGGTCCTGTTTACTCCTGAATTACTGCTATGGGGCCTCGTTGGAAACGTGCAGTCCAGACAACTCCTGATAAATGCAGTGTCTGGCTTCTGGCAGCACAAACAAACCGTGACCCAATCTCCCATTCTCCCACATAAAGGTTGATCCTACTTACTTGCATAGGTGCAGTCAGATCACTTTATCACTGCAGCGTGATATGAAGGCCTCTATGTGAACGGTTGGAGCCAAATCAACTGCTGGAGGAAACTCGAAGTTTGTGAAAACCATGAGACAATTTGCTAATCAAACGCACACCGGAGCGCTGGATATATCACGAATCTTGGCACAGGAGGAAAGGAACAGCCCGATGGAATCAAAAGGACTTAAGTGGGAGGATTACCAACCACATCCGGAAGACTAGACTGAGCTCATGTTGACATTTAAGCTTTCACCCTCGCTCCACCTGCTTTTAATTCCTCTCCACTCATTGTTGAGCAGCCTCATTGTTGCCAAGAGTCCAAAGTCTGCTTTTCCTATTCAGCTGATGTCGAATCCTATGGGCCACACCTGGGTCTAATCTCCAAATTAGAGCTGTGGAGGGAAGAGGGGGCACCGAGAGTAGGTCTCCCGGGCTTTGTGGCGAAAAAGGGGACATGGAGGGTGAGTCCAAGGAGATTGGAGGAGCAGGTGTCAACTGGTGTCAGTGCTGGAGCTTGTGTTCGTTAGACAGCTTGAACAAATCCATCTCTGGGGAGCGTGAGTTCATCCAACATACAAACCTTCATCGATTGAGGAGAACACCACAGGGACAGGGATCTGTATTTGTTTGTGGCCGAACGCTGCCATGATTTTCAATTTCAAGAGTTGCATAACATTTCCACACCACGGTGTAAAAAGGAAAAAAAACTAAACAAACCTTGTGCATTTCACTCTTTTTTATGAAAAGCCTGAGCTGATGGGGGAAATTTGATCCTGTCTGGAATAGCCGTAAAGACATTTTTATGTTTCTTTACAGCGTTGGTTTCCAATGATTTTAACTTTTTATACCTCGCTATAAAGACTAATGAATATTCCAGACATCAGACTTCCATGTGGCATGTCTTTATGAGATGTTTTCTAAAAATATATACTTTTCATGTGCATCAAATGGAGGAGGAGGGGGGAGAAATCCATTGGGTGTATTTGTGAGTGATGATGTAACCCACCTGCTGGGCCAATGAGAAGAGGTCCTGATGCAGGGCTAGCACCGCTCTATAAAAAGCGCCATCATGTGTGTCTCTTGGGATCATACAGGTGTACTCCTCCATGCTGTCCCAGTGCCCTGGAGAGACAACAATCAAGTTACCAAATAGCACCAAAGCTGATTGAAGTAGGGAGTTTTTATTAAGGACTGAAACGGCTATTTGTTGGATGTCTTGAGCCCTAACTTAGCAAGACCGAGGCAGGTTGAAGTTTGACTGTCACTGCTGTTTTGAACAACAGTCCACCTCAGCTTGCTAGAATATAAAAGATTGCAACCTCAACATTTGGCGTCCCACTGACAAGAATAAAAGATGGTCGGATGGGTCTGCGGTTTGGGTTTCGTCTCAAGGTTTACGATTGATTTAAGAAAGTCAGAGCCAGACCGCAGACCTCTGAGGAAGCTTCTGCAGTGTGGTCCCTGCTTTTCTCCACCATTGCACGTTACGATATGTCAATGTTATGACTGGATACCGTTCCCATCTGGTTATGTGAGGCGGAATTGGCCAGAGCCGTTGCTGTTTTCATTGTTTTTCTTCCAAATATTTTCAATTGTAAGTTCATATCTGACGTGAAGTGGTTACCTAGACCCCAGGCGGCGGCAGCAGCCATACGAGCCATCTTGGCCTGGGTTTCCTCGCTCACCAGCGTCCATTCCTCGCAGCACTGCTGGTGCAACTGCCCCCTGGAAAACAACAATCGCAGGCTTCAGATGGTAGAAAAAAAAAAAAAAAAAAAGAAGCAGATCCAGTGATGACATCAGTTATTATGAAGCCGATCTCAGCAATCTTCAGGTTCACTTGCATAAACTGCGGCTTTTAAAACGTGTCTAAAGCGATGCTATACTGCACTGGTCAAGTCTTAATCCTCAAAAGATTTTAAAAAAGTCCTGACAATGAATACATGAATGTTAAGACACTGAATGTACTGTTCCTGCACAGAACAACAGCTGAAGTTATCCGTCACCAGAATAGCCAAGCACTTCCAGCCAAGCAAGAGAAGGAGATAAGGCTTTCTTCTACATCTGCCATTATTTATTCCTTCATTTGTTCCTAAAGAGGAACATCTTAAAATCAGTGTACCGTCCCAAAAGAGTCTGATAAAAATCAAGCGTCCCAGCAAACAGATGGGATGTTCCCCTTGGGGTCAGGTGCATCCAACCAAGACTAATTCCTCATTAACAACAATCAGTACGGCATTGTCCGGGAGATCAAACCCGCCGCATGTGTATTACAGGCAGGATGCTGGAGCGAGCCTGGATGGGGGAGAGAGACAGAGGGAGGCGCAGACAGAGAGACAGAGGGAGGCAGGTTTGGACTGAGGTAAGTGAAGTGGAGCCATTCTGCAGCTGCCTGGCTATATCGTATAACATGAAAGCAACGAGCACAGAGCGCTCCGGCACACTGGCCGTACATTTGTCTACAGCAGACAGACAGAGAGAGTCCAGCAGAGGGAAGAGCTTTTAATTTGACTCAGCAGACCATTATTCACGTCTCTGGAATTTTCATTTCAGAAGTTGCTAGAATAAAACGTAAAAGGCGACACTAATTTAGCAATTTAAAGACTCTTTTAAAGGCCCTTCAGTACAAGCCATTGGTCCCCCTGCACAGGATTGTTTCACTTGAGCCTCTTCTCAGAGGACTGTGTGATCCTCCCTCACGCTCTCGTTAGTCTCCTTGTACCTGCTTGGACAGGATAAACAGTCCGTTTTCACGGCACGCGTTAACGATTACTAAGCTCCTTTAAAAAAGGGTTCCAGTAAACCATGACAGTGAGTCAAGCATGAACACTAGCAGCACCAGGGAGCTAGCTCACCTAAATGCAATGGTTTTTATTAGCATATCATTGTAGGTCACGTTACATAACTCCCAGTAGATCTCCGGGGAACCCTGTGCAGGTTTGTGGAGCATCTTAAGTAACATACAAGAACACAAGTAGTGCTGAATACAGGGACCGACATCCTGGTACTACTATCCTTTTTACTATCCTTATCCAATAAAAGGTTATTATATGTACTAAAATAAAAAAGCCTTCTGCAACTTTTCATTACTTTTCATGCTTATTGGCTTTTTTTCAGATCAGCTGTGTGGAACAATTTCTTTTTTTAGTCTGTAACAGAAAGATATACAGGGGTGTCAAAAAGCGGCTTTATCCGACACACAAGCCTCCATTCCCCAAGCACAACATGCCAAAACAGCTGCATGCTTGCGCTTGAGGGCCAATTAGCAGCATTTTGTTAGAAATTAAACAAGCTATGTGAAGATTAACAGAATGGGGAGGCCCAATCACTTTGAACCAAAAACACATACGCTAAATTGATTGGACATTGTAGGCTTAAGGACGCTTCAAAGCTGTCCAATACTTAACTAATGTTTGAGTTCAACTGCCGAAAACATTTAACAACCTAACTCACCAGTTTAGGATTATCACAGAGAGCGCTTGTACAATATCCGCTTACCTTAACGCGGAACAATGTGCCCTCTTGAGTCTGATCTCCTCTGACTAATGACCCGGTCAACTGTTATATCATCTCCCCGCCTTACCCGTCCACACACACAAACACACACAGAGCCTCCCTTTAGCTGAATCATCGACTGAATCACTTTCTAGTGAAATGTCTCATAGTATGCACAACAATGGCCCATAGAGGCAGGTTACGTAAGCACATTAACATCTGCTTAGAGTCACGGGCCCGGTGACGATCCACATATTTGGATCCACTCGGGACGTCTTGTGACTTTCTTTTTCCCTTAAAAAAAAAAAAGTGCTCCTTGAAGGCGGGCGGTCGTTATGGAGTCGAGCCTCAGCCATGGTGAGGTTTCATTGCAGCGGCGGCGCCTCTTGCTGCCGTTGGACGCCTGTTCGTGCATTTTCCGGTTAGGAATTAGGAAATTAGGAATGTTTCTCTCTCTTTTTTTGACTACTCATTAAAGGCCCTAATGTCAGGACTCATTAGGAATTAAGCGGCCAACGAAAATAGGAGATGGAATAGCTCACTGCAAGTATACTACCTCAGAAACTGTCGTTATCCGTTAGAGCAGAGGTTAAAAACTGAAGAAACGTGTATTCTTAAAAAAAAAAAAAAAACACACAGCAGTAAGTCAGTCAAACAATAATGCTGACTCTCTGAGTGTTTGTAGAGGCAAATACGTGTCATTGAATCTGAGACCAGAAGAACACAGATTTGAACGGACTGCTGCAGCCCCACTGAACTCAGACAACAGATAGAACCCCCGACATACCATTCTCCCAGGGCCTCCAAGCAGCGCATTCTGCCCAGGATGAGCTCTGGATCCTCTTTGTTCATGTCAATCTTCTTGTCATATGCGACCAGAGCATCCTCCCACTCGTGTAGCTTCTCATACCAAGTAGCTTGGATTTCCTAGAAAATAAAAACAAAAAGTAGACACATGTTTGATATGTTGACCGTTTGACGATGTAATAAATTGTTGGGGGTTTTTTTTTGTGTTAGAGATTAAAGATTCCCATTTTAACCAATCAGTCCTGGACCTGTTCTATCTAAACGTTGACCTCATGTAAAAGTATTGACTTCCTTTGGTAGATTACGTACTGTACATAGATCTCTTCCCACCTTTACTGATGATTCCTGACTGCTATACCAAACAGGGAAACCTTCCATCCTCTAACAGTAAAGCTTTCCAGATGATCGCCTCTCTAAACAAGGTTCCCGGAAGTGGACTGCGAGACTGAGTCTTTTCACTCTTTTACAGAGAAACATAAACGCTGTTCACAAAGGCAGAAGGAAAGACCTTTTCCATAGGGGTCCTAGTAGTAGGGGAAAACATTTGACTTGACTTTAGGCTAAAAATAACCACTTTATACATTGACTTTGTCCTCAACACCAGCTAAGCTTTGAATTTGGATTTGTGGCAACAGTGGATTGTAGAAGAAAGGAAAAAGATTAAGTATTAGTAACTCTGCTCGTTAACGGATTTGGGTTTTTTTAGCCGTTAGGCACAAATTGTCATAAAAAGGTTATAATCTCTCATTTACACTCGAGTGTACAGGAGAGGGATATAATTTCAGTCCATCACAGCCCTCAAGATGAATGGCATGGCTGTTTTGAATGTCATCTACTTTCTCTGTGTTAGATTTTGACGTCAATGTCCTACCTGTATCTATTAAAGTGTTTTACAGTAAAATAAATATATAATTAGAGTATAATTTATTATTTTGACAAGTTTTTCATCAAGAACTCTTGAGTAATTCATATACAAATGGTCATTATAAGGGTGAATTCTTCCTTTAAGTCCATAATTCATACTGATCCTAAAAAGGCTGCCCGGTACATCCAAACAAGCAAACAAGACCAGGTACTAAAAGATGCAACTTTGGTTACAGTGAGGGGGAACGATCAGAAAATAACTCATGGAATTGATGTGGAAAATGTGTGTGATGGGGTCCAATGCATGTCCACTGTTTGACAGTTATTTCATATCTGGACCAGGTCTACCCACACAGAACATGGTCACAGAGGAGTTTTCAGTAATATAAAAGAAATAGTGACATATTCTGTGGCTTTCAACTCGGCCCCATCAGAAGCCACATTAGATAAAGCTATTTAGGGACCTTACAAACCACTCGCCTTTAAGCAATAGACTGTAGAGACCCATAATGCAAGAAAATCCAAACATCCTGTCCATAGGACAAAATGTCCATTATTCTGCTGCTTGCAGTTCACTACTGATCAGCAAAGCAGATGGTTTTTCCTCATGCTGCACATTAAGAACAGGGGGTTCTGGGGGCATGCGTCTCCAGCGGCCCTCATCCCCATGCGTGTATCGGGGAGAGGATATTCCGGGAAGACAAGCATGTGTACAAGAGGCCACGTGTAACACAGCCCAGTATGAACGTATTCAGTCTGAAGATGCATCAACAAATGCAAAGTTCTGAGTTGGTTAGGGTTGTTGATACGGTTACAAGTGACAACATGTTGGTTGGCAGAGGCCCTCTGCAGTAGCTGGCCTACTGTGCCAATGTAATGGTATGATTGAAATAAAAAACAAAAGGAGGCTACATTTCTTTTGGGTCCCAGTGCCTGAATACAACCCAAGATAAGGTTTCCTTTCTTTAAATACTCACCAGTTCACCAAAATGCTTCATGGCGTACTCCAGAACCCCTGATGCAGCTTCTGGCTGCTGTAATTTATTGTTGATGCTGCAAGATGTGACAAAAGCAAAGACAAGCTTTTAGACCAATTGGAAGACAAAACTTGGAATACCTACACTTGGGGAAATATCTGGTTCAATATGTGGATGCAGTTTGTTTAGTAGTTACAAAATTATTTTCATGAATTCCACATCCTTGTGAGTGATTACACAGGTACATCCAAGTAGATGTTGAATGTCTAACTGCCCAGAAGTCCTTTACGCCCCACTATGTAATGTAAATGCCTCGCACTGAAGTCTGTGTTGCTGCCAACTCCACAGTTGACGTCGGTGGCTTTCCTTTTTCAGATCAACCGTGTGGGCAACAACAAACCAGTGTATGAGTCAGTGGTGCAGACACGAGTTTGTGATCCTTCACCGGCTGTAACATAGAACCCCGGGTTTCTCCGGGGTTGAGAGACAAGTGTGTCCCTGAACCATCATTCTGCCTTCAAGAAAAGTAACTTACCCAACAATGCAAACTAAAAAGTCTGCTTCAATGCATTTTGACAATGTAGAATAAACGTTTCCTCTTTCAGCAAGGTGTTTATTGTGAAAACGAAACGCACCTTTAGACATGTGTCACGCTTGTTCGACAAATGATGTGTTATCTGTCAGGACACCACCATTCCCGTTTGTACACCCTCCACTCTCCCGCGACGCCACCACATCTGGAAACACTCGTATGAACCGCGAGTCTATTATATTTCCTCAACTGCAAAACCCTTGTGCAGGCACGGCCAATACATCTGTAAAATGTAGCGTTTGAAGAGGACTGGTATGCGGTGGAGTTCTTGAGGACAGCAGGGGAAAGTTGATGAAGGATACTCGAGTATACATATGTCAGAAACCCGGTTGGACGTGGGGTAAAGGCCAGGAAATGTGATGAGATGGCACAGCAAGTGGTCATGTCAAAGCTCGGGGAGCTGCTGGTGCCGCCCTGCGTGGTGACACGTAGAATAACAACAGGAGCTATCTTGTACATAGTTGGAAACAGAAGACAATCTGACCACTGGACCACTCAAGACTCAATGCTCCGAGCTGCTAATCATGTGCCAATACATGTCCCAGGAAAGACTTAATGCAACCAAGGATGCACTGATTCTCTCCTGATACTGATAAGAATCCAAAGCCGGTGCTGTTTTTAATTTTAAAATGTAAAATCTGAGTGAAACTGATCTTATCTACATATTGTCCTTTTTAATACTTCTGTTTAATGGAATTTTGCAGTTTATAAATCACAAAATCAGCAGATAAAATAATAATTTCAAAAATAAATAAAAAGTAGCCCTTAGTTGGACTTCTACAATGTTACTCCAAGCCAAGCAGGAGTCAGGCTATGAACTCTCCCAGTCTGGTATTTGGGTTAGGTCGTCACAGTCAAATGCCTCCCGACACTTTCCAATCTATTCGCGTTCCCTTTCAATGTGAATTAGATTCGTCAAGCTTCAAGTAAAACAGAATCTCTCTTGGCCATCTTTAATGACACGGTGGCACCGCTTTCCTCCAGCTGAGGAGAATGAGCCGCCCAGCCAACAGCAGTAGAGGAGACCACATTACAGATTTCATCCAGCCACACTGCGTCCCCCCGGGTCTCAATCCCAACGAGGCAATAACAGGAAGGGGTTCGTCATATTATTCATGTCACTGATGGATTCAAAGATCTCCCAAAAAGTCTGAAGGCTTGGCATCATTTTTTAACTCCAAGTGTTCATAAAACAATTGCCAAGACGGTAACTAACCTCACACATGGATCCGGTGGATCTTTCAGCCGTGTGAAGTAGCTTCAATCACGTATGTATGTTACAGAAATGTGTTGTGACAATAGCGGAGCCTTGTATCTTGTAACCCTTTTCTTAAATGAGAGCTTGACTGAGCATGCCACATGGAATGACCATCCAGTAGCTATAAGCACTTATCCTTTAGCAATTAGTGCTAATTACTGCACCAGCGGCTCTACGTGAAATATTAAAGTTATAGGCCAGGAACAAGAATATGACAGCTCTGTTGAAGTGAAACTGAAGTGATCTTAAAATAACTGTATAGCAGCTACAACAAGATCTTTGGAAATGAAATACAAGTTCTAAGATCTATCACAAGCCAAACAGTGGCGCAAGATATCCTTCATGTCTTTTGGTCTTGCGTGACAATCAATATGTTAGTTTCACACACTGTAGTACTTGAAGTGACAGGGGGGGTGCAAGACTTCAGGATCGGACGGAAATCGAACTAGACAGAACGCCATTGTGTAACAAAGTGAGCTCATTTGAGTAAATAAGCATTTGTCTATGACTCTCGTGAGGCCTGATGGAGTGCCACGCATTCGGCAACTCATTAAATAACTATCCCCACTTCATTAAACACAACTACTCATCCAGTATTTTGGATAACACTTGACGATAACACGCGGGTATGTTGTGTATACTTTTTAATTCCAATTGGACCAACAAATTACTACCTGTTGTCAAATAATCAAGTCAGCACCAGATGAACAAAGCGCCGCCGAGGCCTCCGCGTCCCCCCGCACACAAGATGCCGAGGTATGCTAAAGCTGCCCAGATGTGGCTTCATCCGAGGAGACGAATCAGAATGAGGGCTTTCTCTCCTGCGGACCCTGGAGATTTCATTGTCCCTCAGCTGAAGCCATCTGGCTGCCAGCTCCGAGCATACGGAGTCTAAACACAACCAGATGACAAGGCTCACGTAATGTTCTCCTCAAGCAGAAACTCCGTCAAAGTATTAGCAAGCATAAAACTTCCTTCATATCTCTCTCTCTCTCTCTCTCAAGTCGGGAGATAATCAATACCGGTTCATAAATGCACAAGGCAGCCAGACGCTACAATGTAAACACAACAAAATAGCCTGAGAGTGAATTAGATAATGTATTCTACGGGACACATGCAGACCCTAGAACTACATTTGGCCGAATACAGAAAGAACAGTATGTCTTTCAGCTTGCTTTATGAGTGCAAACTTTTATATTTATTGCCCCCTCTATTACAAAAACAGAGCTCTGCATCATTGCTATTCAAACTTCTCTGACCTGAGGAGAAAGACAAACAATCACCTTAGACAGACTCATACCGGGTGTTTTTCTTTTTAAGCTATAAAACATTTGAAGCGGTGGCATATGTTTCGGGCATATTTTAAGCAGAAATGTTGACTGAATCTTTCAGATGGGTCGAGGCACGCTGAAACAAATCACTTACACTCTACTCGAGTGACTGAACCAGCATGTGTGCATTAGATTCTGATGAATACAATGCATTTAGCCACGATTACCTTGGGTCAGAAAGCACCAGTAGGGAGTTTCTTTTTATATGTTAAACTCTTGAAAGAAAATCCCCTCTACTCCATTAAAATAATCCATAAACCCCATCTCAACTACTCTAAAGTACTTTGGCTTCTTCACTGAAAGGAGAGAGCATGATCTCTGAGGAAATTGCAGATATTTCCCCTCAGAGAGGATAAGATGTACAGGGGTCTCACAGAGAGGAAAAATGGAGTCTCACTACTGGATCTAATCTAATCTAATCAGGAAGATAGCCACTTGATCCTGGCTGATTGTTTGGGCCCTTTGCTTGCCAAGTGCCTCCATTCCTTAGTGTTGAACACAATCATGTCAAAATGGGATTGGCTATCTAAACACTGTTCAAGTAAAAGCTGAATCAAGGTCCATTAAATTGATTCACTTTTTGGGGTATTTCTTAAAAACACCTCATAATAGTGGCTATCAACAGGTATATAATGGAAGTACATTGATTCCCCACTGAAGATATGTATACTGACATCTGTTCTGCAGGTTTCTCATTAGGTGCAAGTTAAGAACATATAATTATTTTACCATACATTTTTGTTTTTTTGCATATGCAAAAAAACAAAATGTATGGTAAAATAATTTAAACATATGTAGTTAAATATCACAAATCATGACGTGAAATCACAAATCATGACGTGAAATCACAAACGTAGACCACATGTGACTTTGGAAAAAGTCTGCGAGGACAAAGTTGTTGAAATTGCAATGAAGGAAGCTAGTTGAGTTGGGCAAGAAGTCACTTTAGTCACTTTACGAGAGAGAGAAAAAGCTGCCCATACACATAAATAAATATTTGGTTCATAGTTTGATTTTGTTGAAGCTGCCTGGAGGCATGAATTCTGGACACACCAAGTAGGCAAAGTCCCTCCATGTGACCGAGGCTTTGCCGAGACAGCAGCTGATTAGCCGGTCCATTTCAGTGGCAGATCTTTCACACCACTGAGCCTTACGTTCGCTCCACACTGAGCTGCCCGACGCATCTTTTGCCTCTGCGCCGAAGGAACTGTTCATCCGTGGGGCAGCCAAAATGCAATCAACGATCTTCCCAGGCAGAATGAACCCAACTGTCTGGCACCTTGGGGGGAGTTCTTTCCAGTGAATACAGATGAGAAACGCGCGGAGCTAGAGTTTCACGACGCTGCTTAACAAACACTTCCCAAGGCATTTGGGCACGAGAAGGCCATTTTGAGAAATTTAAAAGGAAATAAACATCCAATCCGAGATTTGGATCCAATCTGAGTTTTTTTTACAAAACAACAATTTATTTTTTCTGGCTAACAGGTGGCACAAGTATGAGAAGTAAATCCTCAAATACCTAAAACACAGATACACACAAATAGCAGCTATAAAGAAACTGAATAAATGAAGCTGTCACACTTGAATCCTGCGCCCTTGTTGATATTGGAGCTTTGAGGTGGAGGCATTTTCAAATTCAAGAAGGCAAATCAGTATCAAATTTCAAATTAACACTGCTTATGGAGTGTTGGAACTGGAGCAACACCTACATTTCCACAAGATTCATGGTCTTCCAAGCACATAAAATAATATTAAGACAGCCCATTCCCTAAAACTCTTCTTCTTGGGGAAATGGTTTGCTTCCAGAGACTCTCCTTTGTTCACTAAATCACAGCGACCAACGTGGCATGAACTAGCTTTGTTTTCCTTCTCCGTCCAGAAATAAACCAACAATCCCACTCAGTCAGGGGCAATTAGAAAGTGATTGGCATTAATGGGCCCAAAAGATTCCTATTTTTTTAGCTGGGTATTATTTTTAGCAGCATGAGCTGAGTTTTTAAGGCAGGAGAGGCAGATGTATTTCTATAACCCCTTTCAAACAAATCAACACGCTTGACCTAAGGCAAAGACATTTTAACATTTGAGAAGAAGTCGAAGGAAATGAAAATAAATAATTTAAGTAGAAAGAGAAAAGAACCCCGGTCAAAATAACACATGTTGAAGTATGAAAATATCCAACCTTTGGTACAGATTAGTTATGTAATCAATACGGCTGATGGACAGACGTCCTACATCTCACCATCATCAAACCAGTTGAAGCCCAGAGACTTTGATAAATGTTTCAACATAACCATAACCATCTTTCATTCAGATATCTTAACAGACCACATTGTGTCTGAACGGAGCTAAATCCTAAACTTCAAATACCTGAAACACGACATACATCTTCCAGGCTGGCGTGCGCACATCTGCTATGGAAATAAAGAGCGGCATGTTGTCACCGCCGAATGCAGGTCTCGACCTCTGCGTGCCTTAAGAAACAGAAGAGCATCACTGCATGGGATAGGCACGGACGCACAGGAAGGGGGGTTACCTCACCCGCTTCCTTCCACATTGCCCTGGGACGTGTGCGGCTAACGCCGGGCTGAACTCATCTCTGACACCATCTGACTAGCCCTTTGTCTCTCGCTCCTCCGACAAACGTCAAGACAAGAAGGTGGTTGTTTCACGGCCGAGCAGATGAGGAAACACTTAGTGTCCCTCAACTCCAAATTACTTCCTCGAAATGACCAGAATCAGCTTTCTCACTGAAGCTCATCATAAAGCTTAGTACTAATGTGGCATTGTACACAGGAAAAGGGCAAATGAGACGTTATTTACTTGGTGACGCAAATAGTGAAAAATTAAAAAAGAAAAAGAAAATGTCCCTGTTGAAATGGTATACAGTACGTAGAGAAAACAGCTCGATCGTCCATCGCATCATTTCCCGACATTCTTCTGTTTTTCTTTTTCCTCAAGGAAGTTAGGCGTGTTCAGGGGCCATGGAGGAATCAGCCGGAGAAACCATTGGGCCCGTGTTTACACCACTCTATCAACACACTGGGACACCCCTGCAGAATGTGTCTCCTGGGCGCTTCACCTTCAGGTCAAGGGGCCAACAGAGGAAAGGTGTCTCCAGTGGCCCCCCCCAACCCCCACCCCACGCTACCTCATTGGAATGCTGCTGTTGCTTGGTGGACAAAGAGATCCGTATACTATGCTAAGTCTTATGAATTATACAGGCATATTGACTACGTTTGTCAGTGAAAGTAACCATTAAATACTTCCAAATGAAAGATGCCACTTGTTTCACATGTTTATTTTTGCTTCCTTCTGTTGTAATTGAATCATGCAAGAATTGATTTGTCAACAATGTAAGTAAGTAAGATTTATTTATAACGCGCTTTTCACAGACATTAGTCACAAAGTGCTTAACAGGAGCGGAATTACAAACATAAATAACACAATGTTACTATACAAGGGCCAATCATTTACAATGGGGTTGAGTGCGGTTGTCTCATTTGAACCAAAGGAATACATCAGAGTCACAAAGCAGCAATTCCATGGTTTTTAAATTCATTGAAAGTAACAGTTTTCAGGTTAAAAGCCTGAGATCTCTCTCATACCAACCCAAATATAACACTTCATGTTTAGCCAAAAACAACGGAACCCTTCAATGGTTACACAAGTTGTTTTGGTTTTCTGTCCCGTGACACAACAATTTTAACATCCCGGTGTCACGAAACGTCTCCCTGAAGAAGTGCCACGCGGTCAACTGTGCATACACAAAGCTATTCTAAAGCTACCCCCCCCTCCAGTACCGATTGTCCCAGTTCAACTGGTTTGTAGTCGACTAGCATACGCGGTGCGACAACAGACTCCACCTGGTAGCCATCACCGGCTTAAGCCACCAGACCTCTCCATGGCCTGCCAGCGCATGAAGCCTGCCTCAGAGCGGGATACCCCGGTGCATATTGTCTCCTTCATTATGGAAAATATGGAACAGTTTATTTCACTCCTATACGTGACCAGGTTTAACCGAGTTGCAGATCATTATCCATTGTATTATTTCCAAGGCAAGTCGGCTACTTGCCTTATGTGTCTCAAATGAAGGTAACACCCATCCCGTGGTCATTATACAAAGAATGAGGGGGGTTGGATTTCTATTTCAATTTAAACGGAGCTAATAATTAAACTAGTCTGTGAGTAAATAACCACCAATACCAGATCAATTTCCCAAATCTTACATTCAGAAACAACATGGTCCTTCAAATTAAATAACAATCATAAAGTGAAGTTAATGATTTAAAAATCAGGTGCAAGCACTTTAAGGAGAATATAACACATGCAATAAGCCAAAGCAAAACCATTTGTACAATTCAAACTGAGGCTCTTCTGTTGCGGGCAGAGCCGACAGGTGGAAGAGGTTACTTTTATTAAAGATTATGTAATTCAAAGTTTTGAGATAGAAGCCCTGGAATCCACTGGCTCCTGCTCTCACCTCCCCCCTTTCCTGTAATTGAACCCATGAGCGCTCCGCTGACAGCTTGGCCCCGGTGGTCACCGTTTGATTACAAAACGTTTTTCCAGTGTGTTTTAGGGAAACCTGTGAGAATGTTCTGATTAAAAAAGAAATAACTCTTTGTTTTGTCAGCCCGCACTTATCAAAGATAGATGACAGCTGCAATTAGCGCAGCGGGGTTTCGAACTCGTCTCGCGGGGTAAAGGAAAAAATCTGTTCAATGAAATGTGCGGGCTTCCAGAGGAAGTCATATAAAGAAAGGGGGCTTTGGTTAAAGCTTAGCGAATACCTCTAATGTTAAGAGGAGCCATGCATTCTTCAGACAGAGCCTGGCGAGACATAGTTAGAGGGCGAATGCTGTTTCAAGAAGCTGTTTTGAAGGGGGAAAACAGCGTGATGCTAAACATATAAAACAGCATCTGAATGACAGAGTCCAGGCCCAGAGGAAAGTGATGCCGCTGGGATGCATTGCTGGAGAGTGAGATGTGACTCACAGAGCAAAGAGAAAATCCAGGAGGCCAAATTATCCACCTTTTTCCAAAAGGAACTGATGCACATCAATGACTTCGGGTTAGGATTCAAAGGGAGGTCAGCAGGCACTACCCGCCATCAAACATGACGTTATTAACGTAACGTTACTAGTTAGAAACATTCTAACTGAGGAAATATTTAGAAAGGAGCTTAAGTGAAAATGATTAAGAAAAAATGAAGAAAACATTCAGATGTCTTTTAAAGTGAGGGACCAGTAAATGTCTTTGTTGGCAGCAGAGTTGGAACTAGTGATCATTGTAACTCAATTATATTTATCATATCACCACAACGATCCTTATCCTAACTTAATTACCTTTCTCTCTGCTAGATATTAACTTTAGAATAGAAGGGAAAGGTAAGACCGGGAGAACCTAGCCTGCGGTTAGGTTCTTGTGACTGAGCCACAGAAATATTGACCAGAACATGACGGAGAGCTGCTGTTCTTGTGTTTTTGAGAAATGTGGGTAATCTAGAGGAGGATCGCGTTCATGACCTAATGAGACAGAATTTGTCCAGCAATTAAAGACATTGCCGCAAACTAAACATGAAGGCAATTATGTTTGTATGAAGACAACAAATGGCTTATTACTCCCATATGCGTCTTACCAATCAAACAATACAGGAAACTAAAAGCAAATGTCAACATAAAACAACAAAAAAAAGAGAAGTAAATGGAAAATTGCAAAGCTGTGACCAGTTGTGAAAAAAAAATAAAAAATGTCCGGTAACATTCAAGGAGCTGGAGTTGTACAAATCCAAATGTTGAAAATCAAAGCAATAACAGACCATGTCATAACTACGTAATCATTTTGGAATTTGCGCTCCGGACCATATTTTCCGTGACACAAAGATGATGCTGAGCAGAACAATCACAACTCCACTTGTTTGCCGGACCAAGTGAGTGAAAGCAAGGGTCACCTGCCAAACATTTGGCAGCACAGACACAAAAAAGCATTGTATCATCCATGCACACTAGATATTGTTCAAAAACTTGACAGGGTACATTTGAGGCTAATACATTGGTCTTTAAAGGCTTAAACAGAGTATTCATTGCTGTGGTTTCACACTTAAAGTTCAACTTTTTTTTCTCCTCTATGAATGTGGAAACACCTGAATCCCTGCCTTTTCCAGACACTCCATTAGTGTGTATAAGAAGAAGGGGAAAGCCGTAAAGTTGAAGTAAATACTGACAGGAATGTCCTGGTCCAGCCATGTCTCAGTTAGTATTACGCACAACTCCCTGTATTTAGAGCATACTTTGACACTTCATCATGGCAGTTCATCTATTTTAGCATGGCAATGATCACACATGGCCGAGTGTCATAAAAGTCATGCATGATCTGTTGTCAATGCCGAAAGGCACACACCCATCCCCCCACAAATCCCCACCGACTAAACCTTTGGCCTGATCTCCAAAGGCATCTCCGCTAAGTTGGCAGGGCTGGCAGCTCCTCGGGGGAAGCTGGGATGAGATAGAAATTCCAGAGAATCAGAGATTCGAGAGAGCGTCTCTGATGTCTGACACTGCAAAGGTGTTCTATTCACGCCCCAGACAGGGATTGGCATGTTACTCATTTTAAAGGAGAAGATGAGCCAAAAATCAGGAAGTTTGCAAACACCGTCATTGGGCCACACAAAACGCAGCACATTCAGCGGCAGGTTGTAAATGGCGAAACACTTCCCCCGGCTGCTTTGTGTCTTCCACTATTGTAGGTGTTGTAAATTTGGCCCCGACCAACGAGCATTCAAGTGCATGTGAGTGTTTAAGAACAATTATTGTTTTATTTCCAGCTCTGGTAGGGTTGCATAAAAAAATGAAAATATTATTAATATTAATGGGGCTTTCCTTTCCCATGCTTCCCATATTTTTCTACTAAAATCATTATTAAATAGATTCTGCGGTGGTAAAGCAACATGGAAACCAATCTCAGTGTTGTGTGTGTCATAACGCAGAGAGGAAAATACAAGCAGCCTTCTGTTATTCTCCAAAGCCATACGAGTATCACCTCATTCTGTTGTTCTCCAGTGGGTAACAGTATACCAGTTTAGCTACTTAAAAAAATGCCGTGCACGTGTGATGGCAAAAACGTTAAGCCTTTACACATGTAGACAGCATACTCAGACGTTGTCCTCTCCTGAACAAATACTTTCCGCTTAATGGAAACTGCATTTTGGCCTCGTGTTATCCTGGAGATTTCACTGAGCCGTCCTCCTCGTATCAACACCCTTTTGAAATGTGAGGCTCTGTGGAAAACAAGCCTGTTTCAACATCTGCCAAAAAAAAGGGGAGCATCAATAGAACACTTAACCTACAATTAAGAGTGCTTAGTGACTTCACTCACCTCTTGGCATGTGAAGACCCAATTTAATGAAGAAAAGGTTGGCCTCGGGGATATAGTAAAATCCCTCATTAACGGGGTAATTTAGGTGTGAAGACAGGGAAGGAAATTACATACTGTTTTAAAGCCTAAAAATGTTGTAACAATGTTTTTCGTACAGCTAACTAAACGACTTTAAAAGGCAAAGTATTCGAGAGTTTGCTTTTCCGCATTGCACGAAGCGGCTTGTGCCTGGAAGCACAGAGCGTTCGGACGGTAGCCTTTGTGTTGTTTCCTCGGCTCCATATGTTGCCCCTCCAGGCAGAGGCAAAAAACACCGCCCAGTAAACCCTCAACACCTGACGGAGAGAGGAGAAACGTGGTCAAAACCCTCTGTGGAATGAGTGAAAGTAAGACGAGGGGAGGGGTAGAGGGGGGAGGAGGCAGGGGGGGGCCCTCCACCCCCCGAAGGTTGGAGAGGGTCAGCGGTGACTGGTGCACGCCGGGAGGGAAGGGGGAGGACCCTCGCACAAAAAAATATTTAAGATGTTCAGGCAGAGGAGGGCTTCACTGAGGGAAATAAGACAGAGCCTGGGAGAGCCGTTGGTTTAAAGAGGAGTTCCAACTCAACTGAGATTTCCAGCAAAAGGCCTTCTACGGGGACAGACTACTTCCAATCACAGACCGCACGCAAAAGACTCGTGAGAATCCAGAGCTTTTTTGCACAGACAATGGCAAAAGTGAATTTGATCGTAGTGGCTCTGGGGGTCACGCTGCTCCTGCTGGCAGAGACGTGGGCCCAGAATCCCAGGAAGAGGCTGGCGCCTCCGAAGCCTCCCAAGGCTCAGTGCTGCGATGACGTGCGCTCTCTCAAGGTGCAGGTGGCCAACCTGACCAGCATCCTCGAGGAGATAAGTCGCAAGCAGGAGACGGACTTGATGAGCATTATGCGGCAAGTAATGGATCTGGACAAGCAGAACCGGCAGCAGGAAGCCCGGGTGACGGAGGCCGAGAGCAAGTACTCGGAGATCAACAACCGCGTGGAGATCATGCAGCTGCAAACCCTGCAGTCTGCCACCCAGACCTCCTCAGGTGAGCATCAACGCTCTGTAGAAGCTGTTTAGCAGAGTAGGGAGTAAATGTGTGCAGATGGTTGGCGTTGCATTGCATGAATAAGGGTCCGCTTAACTGGTGATTGTTTTTGCGAAATTGAATTCACATGAAAGCAATTTACATACAGAAAGCAGACCCGGAGAGAGTCTGTAAAGTCTTCACACGTGGAGAAAAACAGATCCGTCAGTGACTCCATCGCATATTTGAGCACCCTGCCTCTTCGCTCTCTTTAGCCAGCTGTTGTCAAATACACACTCCTAGAATTATTTCCACATGTGGACAAAGACTTTAGATATGACGGAACTTAAAGTGTACCGTCCGTCTACCAACCGTCTCAGTCTTGCTTTAAATTTAAATCACTTTTAGTTTGACTGTCTTATTTCCATTCAGGAGAGCACTCATTTTGAATTGAAAAGACAAACTCTAGTAAATAACGAGCCATCATTTCAGTTGATTGAGAGTACCTAAACTTTCCAAAAACAGTCCTCAAATAGGCCAAGACACTATACATTTATTTCAGCTGTGAAGAACTATAATCAGCCTCATCCATTGCTTCGGAAAGAGTCTCAGAAAACTGCCGTGAATTGGTTGTGAGGCAGATTACAGTGCCGCTCTCTAAAGCATTCATCTGGAGCTTGAGTCCCATCTGTCAATAAAGAGCTCCCACCGAAGCCAACCATCTCCGACGTTCAGCTCAACTTTAACATGCCACTAATCAGCGCTGGCTGCCGCAGAGAGGTTAACCAGGCATGACGTACTTTATTTTATTCCAATAGCCTCAACTGTGTGGTCGAGCAGGGCCGCGTCCATGTCACTGGCAGAGGGAATACAGAGGCCTGCTCTTAAAGCTGGAGTAAATTAGAGACAGGAGGGCAGAACAGGAAGGGACGCAAAGATTAGAAGAAGCCGAAGGTTTCCATCTCTTTTCACACAGACTTTTTTTAAAGCATTGGGCTCAGTGCTCTGTAGTGATCTCATAGCCCCATTAATGGCATCGCCATACTCTGACGGGAGTGAAAGAGGAGAACTTTGCAAAAATCAGAGCCATGACTCCACTCCGTTTTGATCTATTTCGATTTTAGTTGGGGTAAAGGTCATTTTTTCATCTGCCCGATCACTCAGATATCCATAAAGCTTTTAGAATTTATGACACTGGCATTTTTAAAACTGCATATGGTTTTATCATAACTGAAGAGATTGTGGTTTTTTTTGTTCTCCAGATGCCATATATGACTGCGCATCCCTGTACAGCAAGAGCTACAAAATCTCTGGCGAGTACAAGCTGCCTAAAGATGAGTTTCTGGGGACACCTGAGCTGAGCGTAAGTTGCACTTCAGAGCTGTGTGGACCGCATGCCGTCTTTGTTTGGTGGTGCGTATTGTGAGGCATCTGCACTCTATTACATTTTGATGAATACTTTCAGGTCTTCTGCGATATGGAGACGAAAGGAGGCGGTTGGACTCTGATCCAACGGCGCAAAGTCGGCCTAACATCATTCCACCGGGACTGGAAGCAGTACAAAAACGGATTTGGATCGATCCGCGGAGACTTCTGGCTCGGCAACGACCACATCTTCCGTTTAACAAGGCAGCCCAGTGTGCTCCGGATTGAGATGGAGGTACGTGTTGGAAAACATGGCGCTCGTGTAAGCTTGGGGCCGAGATGCCAAAGAGCAAGAAAACGCGTAAAACGGTGCAGAAACCACTTCACGGCCAGAAGTAAAAGGGCCTCAACCCAATTTGTTCCTACGGGTACCGAGAGTTAGAAAATAATTAATAATTCAAACTGATATTCTCCAGGCTCTATAACCGCTCTCTAAATCAAGTCGTATATCTTTTCCCACGCAGGACTGGCAGGGAGAGACGCGCTACGCTGAGTACGGCTTTTTCACCCTGGGCAATGAGCTGAACAGCTACAAGCTCTTCCTCGCCAACTACAGTGGGAACGCCGGAGACTCGCTGCGCTACCACAACAACACCAACTTCAGCACCATCAAGAAGGACAATGACAAGTGTGTGGATGACTGTGCGTCCCTGCGCAAAGGTAAATGATGATGTTTCATTTACATTACAGGTACACATTTCCCCTCTCCCATCAACATAAAGTCTAAATTATCTTCCCCTCGTCTCCTTCCAGGTGGCTACTGGTACAACTGCTGCACTGACTCAAACTTGAACGGCGTCTTTTACCGCTACGGTCAGCACATTACGAAGAACCCAGATGGGATCACTTGGTACGGCTGGCACGGGTCCAACTACTCCCTCAAGAAAGTGGAGATGAAGGTCCGGCTGGTGGATTTTCGACCATAAGTGCTTCAGCTGTGTGCGCTGGACCGCGACGATATGCATGAATGCTGAGCGATCTCACTAAATAACCTGTTCAACCAAATTGTGGCCTTCCCTCGACTGCGAAAGGAATGAAAATGTAGTTTGTGACGGTCTGGTTACGTCTCAGTCAGATGAATGTGTCATGTTTGTTGTCATGTTTGATTGTAAATTGTAGTTAATTTTGTGTATTTATCAGTAAAAAACAAATATTTTATTTTTCAAATGCTTTAATAGATGCTCTTTTACCACTGTCCCGTAAGGGTGACTGGATTTTGATTCCTTCTCTCGTTTGTCTTGAAAGCACTAGGATGTATTTTTTAGTTAACACAAGTAACACATGTAAGGATCGTAGCAAGAATCCATCCAGAGTGGTCAGGTTCAGGTATAAATCATTAAGGACTGGTAGGAACGAATACAGAAGAGGGATCTTTGGGAGTTGCTGGAATGGGATCAACCACCGAAGGCATTTCCTATGAATTAAGCTGCCTTTTATTGTAAAACCCTAACCATTGATGATGGAAATGTGTCATTTGTAAAGTGTGTACAGCTCTGTAATTACATTGTTTTATGTGATAGAAAATAAACATATTTTTTAAACGAAACATGTCTCATGCAGGTCATCCAACATTCCTCTCTTCACAGGTTGAAATGTATCAACGTCTAACGGCAAAACAAAGTCTCGTGTCCATTCGTGTCCAGTAATAGCAACACATTTGCCTCTGACCCTTCGGTCATCTGCTGACATATTGCCCAAAGGTCCCAGTGCACCTTAGCTAAACGCAGGAATGAAGATCACACACACACACTCTGTTCTGCCAGCGAGTTGAATGCCTCTAGCTTTACTACCTTGAAAACAATAATGCCCTTTTGCTACGCTCTGAAACAACGAATTCCTTTGAGCATTTAAATACCTTACAGCCAGGGAGCACTGCCTATACGGGCTCGGTGGAAGGCTTCGTGAAAATTCTCTTCCTTTAACAAGGTGAGACAGTCGGGGGTAAACATCTAATTAAAGCTGGACGTTTATCTCTACCCTTAGAAGGAAATGACCACAGGGGAATGAAGGACAGGACCTTTGGATGGTGACAAATGACCTACTCTTTCTATTCTAGTGTTTAAAAGTATTCAAACTTGTGACCCCAACAACAAAAGCAGACCTTGAACCGTGGTGGACGGTGTAAAGGCAACGCACTGCACGACGCACTGAGGAAACCACGCTGCTGCAAAGGGAAGTTATGGTTACTTTTCCTGGAGAGTTAAACTTCGGCGAATAGGGCGGCCAAGAGTTGCAGTTATTATTTGATGAAGATAAGTGTAAACTAAGGTGAATGTGACTTGACCTCTGGGTATTAAACCCAAAAAATTGTGTGGAAATGGATTGTACTAAGGGTTATCCAAATATTGTAGGAAACACATTGGATTTATTGTGTGTATTTAAAAATTGGTTCATGTGATTCCAGTATCTTATGTTCACCTCACTTTCACCTGGAACATAGATTTTATATAAAGGGTTAATATGGTGGAAGATAGTACGGCTTCAACTTATGGGTAAAACTATAGGCTACATTTTGAGATGTTGTTGAACTGTTGTATTCCTGCTATTAACATAAATATATAACCCTATACACATTATTATACGTATAAGGTGAATGAGGTGTTCTTTCACCCTGTCAGGTGTAATCCACACATCCGAAGGGAAACCAAGGCAGCACATTGCACTAGACTGTACAAGTGTTCCTGCTATTGTGTCCACCCCGGTCTACTCATACATTGAGTCCAACTGACACTTGAGTAGTCCAATAAATGAATACACAAGCTGGTATGAACTGAGATTTTGCTGAACAGTTTGCAGCCATCTCTACAGCTGAATAAACTACACACATACTAAACTTTCCATTTTCCATTTCTAAGCATTTCCATTATGGCTACCCATGTATTATTAACACATGGTCCAGCTTCATCAGCCACCGTGATGATGGAGCCACCAAAGTCATAGTTTCTCTGTAAGTGAAGGAGCACGGATCTATTACAGACCTTTATATTCTCTATCATGCAGCTTCCGCCCCATCATTGCCGTCTACCAGAGACTGTCAAATTGTACAAAATGTAATAAAAACAGAAACAAATTACTTATCCAAGTCAATTGAAAGAGCCTTTATGATGTACCATAACACCATAGGCCAAATGCTCAATTAACAATGTTCCTCTGTTGTTGGGATAAATGGGGAAAATGTGAGCGGCTTCCTGGCTCCGTCCACAGCTACGTGGGCCTGCGAATGTAGTTAGACCACAAACTAATTATTTTGACTTTCTTAAAATCCTTCACACATTATTTATACCAGTTCCAGCTCATAAAATGTGTTCTATTATGAGTGTGTCACCTATTCAGATTGAATTCCCTGAATTTTAACTGAAGGTCCATTTGCGACTATAAAAAAACAATCCCTGACCTACTCGCCCACTCATCTACAAACACGGTGACTCGTCAGGTGCTGAAATAGCAGTGACGATGCCTCCCCGTCATCAAAAAGTGGGCATCAGTTATGAAGGTTTTTGTTTTCTTTCTCTCTGAATAGGGCGGCAACTCAGTAGAGCCAGCTTTACATTGTGCTTTTTTTTTTTTTGCACACCAGCCTCTGGATCTTTTTCTGGGAAATCCTGGAGAGGTGAGAACCAGATGGGGATATTGAAAACACCAGAGTGCCGGCTCCCATCATTCATCATCATCAAGGCTCCTGAGAAATTGAAAACAGGCCCCTGAGAAACAAGTCCAGACACTCGTAGATGAAAAGGAGGCAAGTGTCCAATTAGATGCCTGGAAAACAGATTTTTCCCCGCCGTGCCAAAGGCATAGAAATAAAGAAGGATGAGAAAAAAGGGGATGGAAAAGATGACAGAGGATATCAAAGGCTTAAGGGAAGATATGTGCAATATCATTTTATGTGTATTTATTGGAATAAAAATTGACTTTGAGGGAACGGTTTGTCTTTAAGCAATAACTTGTAATGCAGTAACTGTTTATCACAGGGACACCTGTCAAACCTAGTTTTTGTGACTAGGATGAATCTCCACCAGAGGGAAGAGACCTCCCACCGACACCGATTTATGTTATGATCTCAAAGTTACCGAGAAATGAAGTCCTAACTTTGAAGAAGCTACATATTCCTTATAACTTTAATGAAAATAAAACTGTTAAACTGTGAACCAAAGGAGAACTTACACAAAACCAAACAATGAGTTAGGCTGGAAAAGAAATACACTCATTTCTTATTTGCCCTTTTCATGTAAAGAACAGCTTGCTGTTGTCATTCAAATACTGTGACGAGGACTGCGCTCATCTTCCCACAGTTTTATAAAAGCCATGCTTTTTTTCTCATAAAAATAAAAGGAAGGTTTTCAGACCACCTACCTGATAAGAGCCTCCAGGATGAGAGGAGAAGCCCCTTTCTGAAACTCCAGCTCTTTGTAGTGCAGAGCCTTGGCGTAGGCGCGACACTTGGCAGCTCTCTCGCCAAGCAGCACGATGCCGTTATCGTCTCTGAGGGGCAGAGGGCCCTGGACAAAGGAAACAAAAGTGTGTGAAATAAGTTATTTCCTAAATATAATGAAACTAAATAAAATCTGCTGTCCTCCTTCTGCATTTAGTCGGGTTTGAACTTGTTATTTAACTGTACACTATATTTAAACATACGCTATGATGTGAAGGAATGAAATAAGGAAGCTTTATGTAGTTATTGAGTTTAAGTTGGTGTGGTAACCTAGAGAAAACATCTTATGCCCCTCTTTCCACCGGAAACAGACACTTTATGTCTGTTTCTACTGCAGCCTCCCAGCAGGGGGTGACCCTGCTGAAATAATATATTATGACCCGGCCATGACGGTTCTCTGCCCTCAACGCAACGGCTTCGTCACTAATTAGCTCAACATGTGCGGTCAAACAGAGGGCTCTCGTGAAAGGGTTTCTCTGTTCACTGTGGTTTTAAGTGTTATCGCCTCCTGTTTGTATTTTTAATCACAATGACAGCAGTCAGAATGGTTTCTGCTCAGCTCTCCTCTTGCGACTTTTTGAATTATTACCAAGAAGGATAATGTGGTGCCGTTTTGGGCCCATTTCAAACCTCCAACACACAATCCATTTAAACAACACCTAGCACTGAAAACCACAGTTCGTAGGTTTCCTGACTTGCGGTGAACTGTGGCAACGGTGTCTGCACAGAATACGAGGGCAAACGAGGAGACTTGGTTTCTCTTGTTTTTTTAGCATTGGTAAGTTTCCTGAGCGCCTCTCTGCAGGTTCTGTTATTTGCGGTCATACACTGTTTTTTGTTTTGTTTTGCATCCGACGCACCGTTCGGAATTTTCCGGCAGATGCGTAAATTCAAAACACTGAATGCTTTCACGCGCAACTTAGTGTGAAGATACATTGATGACAAAGAAAAACCTTTAAGTGATCAGAGCCAAGTGAACCATCATCGTTGTTTCCACTCAGACAACACTAAAACAGATGAGGTGTAATTGCTGCTGCGCTGCCAGCTGGAGAGCCGGTACGGTACAGCTAATTTCAAATCAGGTAGTGCATGTAATGTCATGCACATCCACTTGGCATGGACGTTTCGTTCCACAAAGGGGCTGGACAGTTTGTATATATGTATAAAAGCTTAAAAAGGGACCAGTTCTAGCTGAGTCATGGATAGAATAAATAACATCTTACCCTTGTAGATTTATGGTGAGCGGTTTGACATTCAATGAGACAGGAAAAGCTTTTTATACCACCACTTTAAAATGCACGACGTAATATCAAAACTTGAATTTTGAAAACAACTTAAGATATCGACCTGCAAGCTCTCTAATAAAACCAGAGGTGTGCTTCAGCCTGAACTACATCACGGTGATGCTGTGGGTTAAAGTAGCTGCTGCGATTCGATGCTAACCTTGTCGCTGTGCTCCATGAACTCCGCCAGGTTGAGCAGAGTCTGCGTGACCTCCGCGATGTCCTGGGAGGTGAGGGCCAGCTCGATGCTGCGGATGAGCTCGTCCTGCTGGTCCTCGCTCAGCTCGGACCAACAAGACAGGAAGGCCGCGTTGAACAGGTCCCTGTGGACCCAAGGAAACAGCAAAAACACATTCAAAATATGATATTTTGCAAGAACGGTGCCTTAACTGAATTTGGGGGAACGGCAAATCGATAAGTAGCGAGATTAGCTTGCTTGCATTAGCATGGCGATTATGCGATTGTTTTTAGCTGTTGCGGACTATCATGCATGTGGAACGTTAAAAAAAGAAAAATGAAGGAGAAATAAAGGGAGGAGGAAGTGAGCTAGAGCGGTAGACCCAACCTGGCGAGAGGGATGTAGGTTTGGGCCAGAGACCAGCATGATCGCAGGGCTGGAGACGACGACTCCTTGAGCAGGACCACACTCAAACGCCTCAGCCACTCAAGCCAATCGTCTTTGGACACCTTCCTGGCAGCACCCCAAGCCTGTGAAGAGACAGAAATCCTCCATCTCAGCATTCACTGGGAACTACGTGGGTAGTGACACAGGTAATGTGTGCGTGTGTGTGAGCTCATCTGGCTGAGATGGACACATAAATCATTGTTACTGCTTGCGGTGAAACGTTCTTAAAGAATGAAACGGCGTTCTTCCAAAAGATTGCCTCATTTTGAGCGTTTTGATGATGATGGTGGTGGAGAGCCTTGTTGATAACTAGTGACCGTGAAGGCCACAGCATATGATTCACATCACTTTCATATTCATCGAAGCATTCAGTCAGCCCTTGCGTGGGAGCATCTGTGTTCATTGTGTTTCTCCGCTCATTTGTTTGGGTTTGGGTTTTTCATTCATCACTTCTCTGTTGGTCCGTATGTAAACAATCTGCTTGTCCACAAGGCTGCTTCCTGTACACAACCGCAATACAGTCAACAACCACGCCGGTGGAAATCAGCACTGGACATGTGTGTGTTACCCTTCAGCATGAAAGCACCAATGTCAATCACCCCCCTCTGACCTTCTGAAGTGCAGTGGTGCTGACGTGAAGCTTCTTCATAGGCCCCGCCTCCACCGGCCCACTGACCAGAGTGTCGCCTTGGTTGCTACGAAGCTGGCGATTTTGGAAGATTAGAGGGTCCTCTTCCTCCTCGGCCAGAGTATAGCCCTATAATGTAGACACACACACACACACACACACACACACACACACACACACACACACA
>NW_022280074.1:1875992-1888492 GCF_004355925.1 Anarrhichthys ocellatus
GTGTGTGTGTGTGTGTGTGTGTGTGTGTGTGTGTGTGTGTGTGTGTGATTTATGTGGTTTAGTCTGGCTAGCTCTTTCCCGACACCAGAAGCCAAATAACTGAAAATCCTGCACTTGTCTCTAACCACCATGAGTCTCAGATCAAAAGCTTCCCCTGCACGTTTGTGTTGCCAGACAAGGCCGCACGTGGGCTGGTGCTTCTGAGGTTAGGCCTAAAAAGAAACCATAGGGGGGTTTAGGGATAAGGGAGGGGATGGCCTGGGGGGGGGGGGGCGTAAACGTGACCTCATCCACCCTCATAAACACCAACCCCCCGCCGCCAAATGGTCAATGACATCAGCAGTCTGGCAGGAAGTACCGGTAATTAAGACTGGTGCTGGGTGGAGGGTTACCGAAATGCTGGTTATATGGAGCATGGCAGCAGGGAGGGTGGAAGCAGTCTCTGTCGGAATAATCGCACCCAAATGGGAACCCCGAGGGACAACTGTAGCTACCTTCTTTCCCAGCTGGAATACTAGCGAGGACAGGGTGTCCATAGAGGTGCCGCGCAGCTCAGGCGTGCTGTCAAGTGTCCGAACGATCGGGTGGATTATGCGCGAAGCGTAGTCGGTGAAGTCCAGGGACTCCGTCAGCCGGTCCAGTGTCTCCAAGGCGACCCTGAGCCAAACAGAGGAAAGAGAGATAAACACAAAACGCTCAGCTTCACTTTACCAGCAGTAGGACAGAGCAGCCCGACACAAGAGCAAATAACAACGTCATGCTGTAAAGGAGACTAAACGTGAAACCCTGTTCTTCTTTCTGGCTAGTATCGATTTTTCCATTTCTGTGGCCAAGTGTGTATACAATCAAAATCAGATTTAGGAGATAACACAACAATGTTAACTCCATAAAATCCACTGCTGTGTGAGACCCAGTGAGACAGGACTTTAAACCTCTCGCTATAATTGGAAACACAGACTACGTTAGCACAGGGACAGCCAGGTGCTGTACTGACTTGCGGGCCTGCAGGGGCACATCAGAGGCATCGAACAGCTTGACGATGGGAGGCAGCAGCAAGTGCAGGTAGTCGTCCAGGTTGGCACCAAACAGCTGGATGGCGTTGAGCATCTGCAAGAGAGAAGCGCACACTGAAACTAAAACTGATCTCCGTCCCGTAAATGTTACACATAACAGACTCTGCAGAGTTATAACAGGCTTTTTTCTGTACAATGTTAGACACTCCGATGGCTCCATCTGAGCATAAGACGTCAATTCCACTAGTAGCAATTCATTTTTTTTGTTCCTTATACGTCAAATTATTCACTAAGACGCTCTGATCATATCCTCGTTACAGTCCCACGTGTATCTAAAGTAGTTGGCTGGAAAATGTTTCCTTCTGATTGGAATAATTTACCTTTAAATATCAATTCTCTGTCATAATTTCGCATAATTAAAAATGCTTTGTTTTCTTCTCTTATAACAGATTGCCAATGTTGTCACTATTCCTCTATTTAGAGATAGATCAGTTTGTTTGATTGTATCTAGCCTAACTTTGTACTCTTTTCTTTCCCTCTCTCTTAGTTATGTGTTGATTGTTTTTGTCATCGTTGTGTTATGTAATGTTGTGTCTTGTTCCGTTTCCCATTTGCTTTGGGTGTCCATTGAAATCGAGATGATACATCTAAACGTCTAATTAAATGCTCAGTCACTTAACATGAGCAGTTCATTTTGAATGAGCTTGTTATCAATAAATGGCCTTTTCAGGAATCCCTAAAGAAACGCAGACGGTGTTGTATTTCAGGAAGGTGCGAGCACACATGCTAGTCTTCCAGGAAAAGTCTGCATTGCTATGAGTTGTTAAGCATACAGCATTAGGGTTCACACAGATCTGACATACCTGTATATTAATATGAAATGGTTTGATACAGTTTTCAAACAAGATTTTGTTGGACCCAACTCGCACAGTGTGGCATGCAATGAACAGCATGAATTCATGACTGAATATTAAGTTATAAATTCATGAAGGGGATCAGTGAGGTGGCAGTGCTCGGTTGCTTGCTGTTAACAACACATCTTTAAGAAAATGAACATTAGCTGTGTGAGTTCTCCTGTAGTTTCATCTAATGGCTACATCATGTTGTGTGGAGCATGTGTGAGGAATGTTCACGGATAGATGGTCTTTAAAGGAATGACGCATGTTGAAGCGAACCCGGCCCCCACCGCGCACCATGACTTCTGCTCCCCCGCCCCCACGTCTAAATGACGCACGGCGAGACAGCAGGAAGCCGAGGTGGAGGTGTGCGAGTGTGCGTGTTCAGGGGGTTGCGAAGAACAGCTCCATGAAATGATGGAAGTGTGTTTTTCTTTTCTTCTCCTTTGGACTAGAGGGTAACCCGATTCCCGGTTCCCCCCATTTCGTGACCCCCATCCTGTGCTTAAGATTAAGTACCAGACCCAGGCCTGAGTTATAGACTACCCAGACTGTGGGCTGCGGGGTTATCTAATACGGCAGACTGTGAGACAAAACAGCACCAGAAGAGAGAGAGAGAGCTAGATGACCGTGATTCTTCTGATTCTGCCTCTGTGGTCTGAGCACAAACCGTGATTTAGGGTCAGAGAGAACCCAGACAAACTCTGGCAGCAGCTGCTGAAACGGGAGAGTGTGTAGCTACAGGTCTATGCTGTCTTTGAACTGCTGCATTGCAAATGAATGGCTCATGACCCGAATGGGTTTTGATGGATATCGACGGAAACAGCCAACAGAAAGCAGCACCCCAATAAGTCAACTGTGGGCTGAGCTCCTGTGCCTTCTGAGAAAGTGTGGAGTGATGGGAGCACTTCTAAAAAACACACCACACCTCTTGGTATTGCAGGCAGAATTAAGTTATCTACTCAAGTGACTACTCAAAATATGACGTATGATCTTCTCCATCTAGTTAGTGCGCTTTCTCCACTTGATTTATGACACACGACAAGTCACTGTTTCTCCATTAATCAGCCCGGTAGTCAAAAAAATAAAGCAGTAAAAAATAACACATCGACTGGGGCGACGCATATTATTGTTCCACTGACATTATCAATTATGGCCAGTAACCCTTCACTTTTTAACTCTCCATTACAGCTACCTTTTACTTCTTAAGTGAACCACAAGCACATCTAAATTAGTCCGTAATTACTCTTTTTAGACTTTTTTTTTCCGGCACAGTCGGAGTGAAATCCGCCTGGTGAAATTTATTCACGCGTTGTGGCCAAAAGCAGGGGGAGGAGGAAATAGTGTGGGTCGGTTCGTAAAAATACACAGCTGGAGCTATCACACTACAGACAGCAGTCGACAAATTTGCCAAGTTGTGTTTTAGCAAACGCACAAATTACATTTTTTCATTCCGTTGGGGGACACACATCGGCCCGAAATACACACATGCAGACACAGGACACATTATTTAGTTGTGGAGCGATTGTCAGAGGGATGAGGCTGCCGCATAGTCAAGCGCTTGAGAAGTTAGGGGTTTCGGTGCCTTGCTCAACAGTGCCCAGGAAGTGAACTGTCACCTCTCCAGCTACCAGTCCACCCTCTGTAGCGACTGGTCCACCCGTTTGCCAGGACAAATCCCTACGGACTGAGCTACTGTCATCTACCTCTGTAGCTCCGAGTCTTGCACTCACTGCAGCAAAACAGCATTCTTCCTTCTTTGCTGCTTGCATCATTTCGCCATGCAGTTTCACGCGTCTCACGATTCCTTTCAATTACATTGAACTCTCTGCAAAGTGTCCCGTTGCACAAAGAAGGAATGGGAAGAACATTTCTTACCGACTGCGCCACGAGGCTGGCCTGAAATGTTTGGATATTTGTATAAAACTCAACAGGGTACCTTAAAATACAAATGTTACAGACAGCCTTCTGCTTCCTTTCCTTTACTGGTGCATTACTGCTGCTGCTGAATAGTGGCATAGCGTTACCACGTCAGCAGGAATGTGTATCATGTTGCTCTAGGCGGCAACTTCCGTTCTGAAGAGTGAGGCAATGACGGACGTGTCTTTAACCTCAAATGGCCAGCAGGGGGCGACTCTTCTGGTTGCAAAAAGAAGTGTGATTGTATAGAAGTCTATGAGAAAATGACTACTTCTCACTTGATTTATTCCCTCAGTAAACATTGTAAACATGAGTTTATGCCCTAAATCACTAGTTTATACAGCATGGTGTTCATTTAGTAAATTATGATCCATTTAGAATTAAGTAGACCATAAAGCAGTGTATCTTTTAAGGTGGGCTACCTTGTGATTGACAGGTTGGCACCGCTACCAGAGCCGTATACGGCGTCTCTACGTCTCTACGTCACTCCTCCGCTGTCCTAATATGGTCCGTCCACTGGTGCAAAAAGTCAAGATGGCAACAACCAAAATGCCAAACTCGAGGATTCAAAACAGCAGTCAACAAACCAAAGGATGATGTCACAACGGCTACGCCCATTCTGGTGAAACATACACTCTTTTACTACACAAAGCATTCTGCACTTTGTGGTGAACAAGGAAAGCTGTATAATGAAAAAATATGATCCACCAAATAGAGGAAGAACTGATATAATCCACCAGATTTGCATACGGTACAGAAATAAGCACGACACTATGCCGACAGTCTCTGTGATTATCTCGTAATAACAGACGTTTAGGCTACTATAGCCTTTCTCAGAGCATTATCAAATGTATTGTACTGGGCCACAGCGGGCAGTTCGGTCTGATATATTGCAAGGATTTTCAAATGACCAAATTTCTTTTAGTATTTTAGCTATTGCTCTTCACTCGGCTGCGAAAGCATTGATGGCAGCATTAACTTGTTGAGCCTCTGCTGAGGGTTCTGAAAGCACTTTTTAAAGCTGTTCCAGCTCTTTCGCCACAATTTCAATTCCAGCCTTCCTAGATTCATTTCTGTAACCTCTCAGTATGTTAATTCTTTATTTCTATTACATTTTGTTTTTTATTCCCTGATTAATTAAAAGTTTTCCTGCTGCAATAGCTGAAATGTATGATGCTGTATTAGGGACATTGTAAGTAAAAAAAAAAAAAGGAAATTACCCAGCCAGCATTGCACTGCAGGGGTATATTCTGAGAAAAAACACAGAATTTCTAAGAATTAAGTGTTAACTTTATGAGAAAAATAATCACAAATATACGAGAAAGAAACTGTAATCGTCTCTGAGATTATAAAGTCGTAAATCTGCGGGAAAAAAAACTCTCTACTCTCTAACTCAAAAAATTCTAAATGTCAGACTTTTAAAAAATGGTAAATCAGAATCGGTGCCTCTCTACATCCATCTATCCTCATCCGCTTACTTGAGGCCTGGTCGTGAGAGCAGCAGGCCTTGGATTTTTTTTATCTGATCTGTGATTCTGACATGTGTCACAGTTAAAGGTTCAACCTGTTATTTGTGTGACTGTTCATTCACCTCCACATACGTACATAGTTGAAAATTTTGCAAACAAGCAAAAAAAATGTTCCTTTCTCATCTCATCACAAACAAAAAATATATTTCACTGTTTTAAAAAAACACCGTGGGAAATAATAATGTCTTAGAATTTGTGGTTCTCAGTATTATTGTGTGAATCAGTTCAGGAGTGACAGCAGCTTCTTGTCTTTGTATTGTGGTGGTTGGGATACCCTTTGGTTTACACTCTGATCACTAATTATACTTTTAAATCCATGAAGAATAGTGACGCACTACTACTCTAGCCGGGTGTCGGCCTGCAATTGCACATTAGGATTGGTGCACTGACCTTGATGGTAACACTGCGTCCGGTGCTGTTGTCGTGCATGAAGACACGCAGCATGTGTGGGATGAGCTGAGGCAGGTAGAGCTTGAACTCTCCACCCAGTGCCACCACGATCTGCTCGATCAGAAGGATGATGGTGTTCTGCATGGGGTTGTTTGGTGTCCAGTACTCCTACAGGGCAGGACAGAAGAGGTTGCAATGAATTAGAATACCATGATAAGAAATATTTCTTCCATAAACTAAACTGTCTTTGCTTTGTATAGCACACTCGCAAAAGGCATTCTGCTACTATACAGCTCTAAAAGGGATTGCAATACTATCACGCAAATGTCTAATAAAGATATTAAATATATACAATTAAATAATATAAGGTCAGACTATAGAGAATCCTGGAACCAATATTCTCCACAAATGTGTGATCTTAAAATACACAAAATTAATCTTACCTAAGCAAAGAGACAGATGTGACTGCAGTAAGTTATACGTCTAAATAAAAGTGACCTCAATTCATGCGAGTCCAATTTCTGAATATAAAATATTTAATATTCAGAGGGTACATCCAAAGCACTACCTCATCCACCTTGCTCTCGCGTGGTGTTTGTGTGGGTCTGAGGAATCGGGTCAAAATGTGTTTCCATTCGTGCGAGTGCGACAGAGACGATTCCACGTCAACTGGGACTGACATCACGTCTGGGTGGCTTACGACACCGTCTTTTGTGGAAAATCTCGGCACGGCCGCCGCGTTCATTAGATATAATCGCAATCGGAGTTAAGGCGGAGGACTTGAAGTCACGCAATGCGTCAGTCAGTCAATGGGCTTCAGCTGTGAGATCTGGCGGAGGTGTTTAGTCAGTGGCCAGAGGTCTCGAGCAGCCCCCCAACTTCCTGCTTTCCAAGCCTGTGGCAGCTGACTCAAGAGCGAGTGAGTGTACATCCTGAATGGCTATTCCAGCCCCCTCATCTGGATGCAGGAGCAAAATATGAATAGATTCTTTGTTTCACTCGCCATTTATTAACTCAGAGGGACTTGAGGCGCAGGGGTTTCGGTTCTCTCAATTACTTTTCTGCAGGAGGAGTTACCGGTAACAGTGTTACCAAGATTCCGTTACAAAGCCATGTCATATGATAGTTTGTGCCTTGCTATGTGATTATGTCATAGACAAGTGTGTTTGTGCAGGTTCAAGGGCTATGGCTTTAGCAGTTGTTCCACATCATGTGAGAAGGGGTGAATGTCACGTGAGCTGATCTGCTCCTAGAAAGTGTCATTCTACACAATGAGCCTCTTTAATCTGGTTGGACGGTGCCCACACCACCACACACGATGTGTACCGCTGTGTGACATGGGGCCAGACTTCATCCAGGGGGCCTGAACACATCGCTCCTCATGAGTCTGGTGGAGAGCACAACTGAGTGCAATTAAAGAGTTTGCAGCTGTTTGCCTGCCTCACAGAAAAATAAGGGCGGCTGGATGATCAGTTCAGGGGATTTGGGGGGAGGGGGGGGTGTTGACACAGTTACTCACTCTGATGAGGGTGAAGATGTCGTCCATGTAAGGGCGGATGTGGATCTTCACAAAGCACACCACCATTCCCATCTGCTGGAAGAGGAACTGGAGAGCAAAAAGAGCACATGAAGGAAAAAGAGTAAAGGACTCGCTGCTGAGAAGAATAACTGACATTATCAACCAGACAGCCTCTTCCCCTCTTATTCTGTGGCGCTACCTACCTCTCGGATACTGGCGTCGCAGACCCGGATCACGTTGAGGAAAGTGGGCATGACCTGCGGCAGGAACTGGACGCACTTGAGGCCCAGAGACTTAAAGATGAAGGTGACGGCCTGGACCACCATGGTGTGGTGGTTGGAGAGCGAGGGGTCCCGCAGGATGCGCATCAGAGTGACGATTGCCACGGCGGGGTAAAACTCGTCCAGGGGCAGGTTGCCCATGTTCACGAGCATCTCACTGGTGCTGTAGTCCGCTGTGAGGAAGAGCAAATCGAGACATTTGCTCATTTTTTGAATCATAAATCACTAGTAGCAACTTTTTACTCTCGAGGAGGAAATGGCTGTATGGTGCACAAGGAAATAAAGTCGGGGCTATATTTTTCTCTGGAATCATTAAACCATGAGGAAAATAATTGTCCTCAAACTGAAACAAGTAGCACACAGTTTGTATTCACATAATTTGAAATCTTGGCACTTCCTGGTCCTAACCAGACTAAGAACCATCTTGTCCATCCACAGACAGCCTATCCCAGCATGCACTGGACGACGGCAGGCCAGGGCACACAATAAAAGGTACCCCAGTGAATCATCGTATCACAATATGCAGAAGATGTGTCCCAATTATTCAAAATTTTCAGAAAATATGTAGTAACAGCGCAAGAACGCTTGTTCCGAGGTTTTAGCTCCAAATACAGCTTCTTTCGTTCAAACTTTAAGGTCACACCTGACACCTTCTATCAGTATTTCACAAGCCATCGGGCTCTGGTCAGATTTATTTAAAAGACGCATTCATATGGTCCTTGTAAACGCGTAAAAATGTGAACATGACAAAGTCACATACACCAGGCGTTGGTGTTCAAACGGTAAATAATATGTTAAATGAACTGGATCAATGATAAGGCCACCGCAAAATGTAGCAATTGGTACGCTCAAAAAGAAATTTCCTCCTTTGTCGATCACCTGAAGGAAGCTTTGTGGCTGTAATACAAGTTGACAAGGACTTTTCAAGTGCTCCTTTATCTCAGCAGCCCACAAGTCCCTACAGGAAATGCTAAACCTTCCTGGATGAGGCAGCGGCGCTCAACACGAGCAAAATGTGATACGGTTACATATCTAATAACATCAATCAATTGGTTCCTGGATTAGAGGTCCAATCACTATTTTCTTTACATATGAGAAATAACAACATAAATCTTATACGAGTTGCCGATGACATATCTGCATTTAGTCTGCAGTGTTTCTCAACTGATCATAATATAAAACACAGGACAGTTCTCCTGCTTCTTTTTGTTAGAATATAGACAAACTTTGAAAACAATAACCCCTTTGTAGCCCTGTATTAAAATAACTGGCGGTTTGCATTTCTGTGGTGGAAAAGAACTTGTGTTTAACTCAATGTGTGAAGCCAGCACTGGTGTCAGTCAGATGCAGTCAGCGCTTTCTTCAGTCAAAAGGTAAAAGAACACTTCCAGCTCAATTCTGAAGAAGAAAAACTAAAACTAAACTACTTCTATCATTTTCCAAATGTGATCATAAACATCATTTGAGTATTTGAGCTCATTTTATGAGTTTAAATCCAATTCCAACAATAACTTCATCCGCCCAACCCGTTGTGACTGTGTAGGTACGTCATGACACTCAGAGACTATTAGTCGGGCAATAACTCTGCAGTGTGCGAGAGTATATCAATGGTGATTTATGGCATACCAGTCACCCCCCCCCCACCATCCAAATCAACACCTCCTCCTTCACTCTAAATACAGCTGACAGTGCTTCTGTAAAGTAAGACAACAATAACAGGCCGACGGGAGAAGAGAGCTGATATTGTTGGCTTGTTGCTCGTCAGTTCTGGCACCGACCTGTGTTACAGCAGTGGACAACAAATCAAAGGTTGTATTTAACGAAGCTGGATTGCAGTAGTTGATGACTATGCTCTGGTGTGTTTAGTCTTGTTTAAACCACAAGAGCACCTTTTTCCTGCCAACATAAACATCGTGTCGGTTCTCCTTTGAGCTACTTTCATTCTTCTATTAGCATCTTGAGGTAATGCGTGATGATATGGGTTCACACGGTTATACGTTTCGGCTCATTACAGTTCAAAATGTAATTACATGGAGAACAGGATAGGCATGAACGTTAAAAAGAAAGGCAAGAAGGAACATTATTGCGTAAAATTAGCATTAATGGCCAAGGCGAAGGCTGAGTTCAGGTTAGCACTGCATGGAGAAAATGAAGGCCCATTTTTGATCACATCACAATGCAACTTCAGTGGAAGCTCACATTCCTGGTTGTCGGAAAATGAAGAGTAATGCGTCTGCTCGCCGTGCGATCGACAAAGCAGAAGATGAGATGACAGAAATGTAACCATTCTGTTGGATAGCATTTATTTATTTATTTTTTTTTTAAAGCTGGATCGTGTTTGCGCCCCTCGCTTTTCTTTCAAACTGTGCCATTTGGTCTGAACACCCAGTAATTCTCACTTTGAGGGTATTTGTGTGATTGCTGCCATATGTGATAAGCCACTTCAGAATCACCTTTAAGTACAGGAGCATCTAAAAAAAGAGCCACATGGAGGGTTTCAGCAGTCGTGCCCAGAATTACAGAGCCCGATTTCTTTATGCATTTCTTAAAAGAAACCAAGCGACAGCGGTGGTCTATTTAACATTGATAATGCCTACATCTTTCTTAAATTCACTAGTTTATTCATGGTTTTTTTTTGTGACAGGCAATGCAAATGGGGTCAGTCAGACCGTTTATCTACACGGAGTGATTATGTTTTTTACGAGGCATCTGAGAATACAGATCCGTGGTATTCAGCGTTTCAACGGCCTTCTGCAGGAGGAGGCTTTCAGCTGCTCCAGTTGTCTCCCTGAAGACTCCGGACTGTAGACTAAACAGATTGGCACAGGGCTCACGGGCTAAAGAGGGGTAGCTTTGGATCTTTTATTATTCCGGGCCTCCGCCAAGTCCAGAGTAATGACGGTGATAGATGGCAACACATGTGTATCTTTACAGCCCACAAACAGGCACCCGTGTAGTTAAGTGAGGTAGCAGCGCAATAGTAATTCAGGTTTCAGCTGTGCAAGAGAAGAAAAAAAAAAAAAAAAGAAAAGCTGGACTGTTTCCTAGCCATAATAACAGATGTAAATACAGCTTGTTAAGAGGGCACCGTCTCATCAGTTTTATGACCCTGGCGTTCCGTAGTGACGCGATTGGTCTCGTTTGAAGTCAGGTGAGGCGACGGGCCTCCGCCAGTGACCTCCCACGAAACAAAATACATGCTGTCAGATATTGCTAGTGCTCCAGACACTGACCCTGATCTGCTAACAGATATACAGCCTCCACTTCCAGTCACAGACCATTTACTCGGAGAAGGAAAACTGGTAAAACTATTACCGTATTGTCCCAAGATCACATTCTTAGACGCAGACGAGTGGAGCCCCGAGTTGACCGTTTGTATCTACAGTCATTGTTGTGATTTTTCAAGAGTGTAACGGGCTTTAAGCTGCAGCAGGACCTTTCATTTTGCACCACCATCGGGTCAAAGTGTTCCACTCATAATCATCAGTGGATGAATCCGAATGCTTTTGGTGACAATAGACATCACAAAATCACAAGTATGTTACATTATGTCTTTCATATTGTGGACAGTAAAGAACAATGTAGTCTGTTGGGCTTAAGACTGTTCTGATGGATACCCGTGCGTACACTAAGAGCTAAAGAGAGAAGATGACCACGGACTTATAAAGAGAACTGATACAGCGTTGGAGGCGGCGCCCCATTCATTTCTATGAAAGTTGCTCAGTGGCACATGAAGCAAAGAAAAGTTTGAATTCCGAGTATAAAAATACTTACGCCGATGTTCTGCATCCAAGGAGCCCATAGAGCAAGCACGTTTCCTTCAACCCCGGCTCCCAGCCGCTGGGCTCATTCACATGAATGGAGCGAGGGAAATAACTCTAGATCCGGCTGATAGCTCATTTCACAACTTTTGTATGGGATGTATAGGTTTGAATAAAAGCTATTCAATTACTTGTACTTGAAAGTATATTCGCCACTGCTGAATTACAGGCGGCTCGTCCCCTAATGTAAGTCTATGGGAAAAAGTATTTTTGGCCCCCATGGCATCACGTGACCGAGTCAGTCGTATATTATCATTGTACACTATGTAAAATTTGCTTCAAAGCCCGGCGCTCTTCCTGGGGGTTTGAATATGACCCAGATGTGTAACCTGATGTAACCATGACACCATGGTATTTGGACATGAATGTATCTTTCCATAGAGATACTGCTACGGTAGGATAAGGGGACCTTTGTGTAACACGCTGTAACGCTCATGCTTTGCTCTCATTGGTTCTGATCTATTGCTTGACAGCCATAGATCTCTGTAACGATGTGTGATGATGAATGATTCAGCTGGTCATACATTTTAGCTTCAGTATCGATCCTCATATATAAAATGACATAAAAGTGATGTGTATCATTAACTTTATTAAGTCAAAAGTGGGTCACTCTAAATCATTTCTCCAGTCTAAAAAGTCCCAATCCAGTTGCCGCGGTTACATTTCCCTCTAAACTGGCTCAACCAGCCCAACTGGAGGTTTGAGTTGGACGTCGATCAGACAGAAGCCAGACATTAGATCCTGAAGAGCAAAGATCCAACAACTCTTAAACCCAAAGCTGCTGTTGACTTTTCAAATGCAGAGGAGAGACCTCGAAAAATAGTGTTTCACTTCTCTGTCCTCTATTTCTAATGAGCTGTAGATAATCACGTGCTTTTTTTGGCAGGACGTTGGTTTTGTGAGTCAGATTCAGCAATTGAAGCAATTGAGGATGAAATCAGAGCGATCCTATTCGGACCAAAGAATAATTGTCACGGTGTGTTTTACTCACATTCTGCAGCACTGACTTGCTGCTAACGGAGGGGAATCTGTGCGTGCATTCATTGCACAAGTGGTTCAATATCTCAATTTGAATTTCCACAATTTAATATTGTTCAATTCAGTGAAGCATAAAACATCTCGTACCACTAG